>NW_026692575.1:0-67531 GCF_021218885.2 Marmota monax | reverse complement strand
CAGGGGCTGAGTTCCCCCAACAGACACATTTCATCTGACTCAAAGAATTTTCAAAAATGTCAATCAGTGGCAGGTGAAGAGGCCTAAGCTATCCTGTCCACCCAGAATGCCTTGCTCCCTCCCATCCCAGAGCTGACCCGAGTCACTCTCTCTCACTCCTCCTGTACGCTGTTGACTCTGGAATTTGCTGTTCTGAGTTTACATGTAGACCTCTCTGCTAGACTCTGCTTTTTTTTATGCATTAGTGCTTTATAATTACACATAAGTATGGAGTTCCTCGTGACCTGTTCATATATGTACATAACCTTCATTCCCCTTTCCCTCCCCAAGACCTCCTTCATCTACTCTACTGGTGTCCCTTCTATTTGTGTGTTTTTAATTGGAGTATCATAATTATACACAAAACAGGATTCACTGTGCTGCATTCACACATGCACATGGTATGATTTGGTCGATTTCATTCTCCAGCACCTGCTCCCTCTCCTTCCATCTCCTTTCTCTATAGTTCTCCCTTCTATTATCATGAGATCTTCCTTTTGTGTCTTTTCTTCTCTTTCTCTTTCACATATGAGAGAAAACATTGGACCCTGGACTTTCCAGATCTGGCTTGTTTCACATAGCATGATGTTTTCCAGTTCCATCCATTTATCAGCAAATAGCATATTCTTGCTTCTTTATGGCTGAATAAAACTCCATTCTATAAACATGCCACATTTTCTTTATCCATTCATCTCTTGACAGGCACCTGGGCTGGTTCCATAACTTGGCTATTGTGAGTTGTGCTGCTGTAAACATTGGAATGTGTGTGTCGCTATAGCATGCTGATTTTAGTTCTTTTGGATTCCTCAAAAGACGAGGAAAGGATCTGCCATATGACCCAGCTATTCCTCTCCTTGGTATTTATCCAACAGACTGAATCGTGCAGGAGAAATGGTGGCTCATTCATCTGCCCCCAGCTCCAAGCACTGCCAACCACACATGGTGTGCACGCGGTTGCTGTTTTTGTATATAAATATGTGAAGAGAGACAATGAAAACAAAAGGCTGGGTATTCAGACTTACAGGCAGGAAGTGGAAGATTCGGAGTGCATAGAGGTTTCAGCTGTGCTCAGAATGGAGGTTGTTGGCTTGCAGAAGCTGCAGGTGGGATGACCAGAATCAGGATCTCTCAGGTGCTGTATCATAGTTCATACAGAATTGGAAGAAGGGGGGGAAAGGAGGCTTCTGATCATGGACCAGGTCCTGAGTGCTGGGCCAATGACTGCACGCTTGTGGCTCTGCTTCTTGGCTGGAGGCTGCAGGGGCACTGCCACATACTGTACACCATGGTGCATTTGCCTATTCTGCCTCTCTTTCCATCCTTGTGGCCATCCTCACAGAGTGGTCAGCAAGTCTGGGTCTGTGTCCTCACCTCTGTGCTTCACCCACTCTCTTCACGGTTAATAACATCATGAGGTCTCTGAACCTGTGTGCTGTCATGTCCTCATTGCAGTCATTTGCCAAGAGCTCTGCTGCACAGAATCCTCCAGACTGGAGAGGACATGAAGGGCCAGCATCATGGCTTCTGTGATAGACATGGAAACAATAACCCCTGTGAGAGGCTGCAGAACCAGGGACCCCCAAAGCCAAACAAGTTAGGAGAATAAATCCCGTAACCTTCAGAAGTCAAGTACCTTTGATCTTAAAATACTGGGCAGCCTATTCCACCTTCGCTGTGTTAGTGATCCCTGATGGCAAAACCAGACCTGGTTGTGAAATGCAAGTACAATCATGGTAAGAAACCAAGGCCTGGGGAAGGGCTCAGTCTTGTCCTCTCAGCCTTTCTCCAGGAAGCCTAATTAACCCTGGGTCTCTACCTTTTGGATTGGATACATAACTGCTCTAGGGGTCTGACCACTCCCTCTTGAAGTGTAACAGAGGCCTATGAAAAGACCCCTTTCTTCCTATCTGTTTCTGTGAGCGTGTTTTGTGTTGGAGACCCTGCACAGGCCTCTGCCACACAAATTATGAATTTTTTTTTAAAAGAGGGAAAAAACCCCAATGATAGGATGGGTCTAAGATGACATCAAATAATCTATAAATATGGCCCAAGAGAAACTGTGGTTGAGGGATCAAGAATTAGAGTTTTTGTTTTCCGCTGGGCCCACTGGTGAAAAATGAAGTTTGGAGCTCTCCTCCTCCCTGAGGGCTGCTTGTGGCTCCTCGACCAGTCTGCTTCCTGCAACAATCCAAGTGAGCATGAAGCATTGATAATGGCACAGAGGCTGCCAAAACTAGCTGATAAGAAATCTAGAACAGCATGATTATCCATCACTACCCACCTCAGCAGGCTGAGACAGAACTTCATCCTACATGGCAGAGGTGACATCCTTTGCACCAGGTTATAGATCTGATCACCTCTTAGGTAACTCCCTCTCCTGAGAACCTGCCCAGATTGCTTGGGTATATGGTGAGTCAATGATTCTTCCAAATAATGCCTAAATAATCCAAGGTGGCCCTCTTCTGGTTCCTGGGTCTGAGTTGGCTTGTGGAATTAAGGTATCTCTATACAGTCAAGCCTTGGAATTCTATTCCTGAAATCCATAAGGTAAGAATTTGAGGTAAACAGGACCCAGGGGCCAGGCACAAACAGACCCAGGAACTGAAGTTTCTCATGACACGAGGTCAGACCAAGCCCTACCATTAGCTGAGCCCCATCCTGGAGCCTCTGTTAGTCCATTTTCAGGGGGAAATTGTTCTATTGCACTAGGAGGGTTGCTTAATTCAATTGAGAATTACCTAGGGTTAGAATGACAGATTGTGACAATCCCTTTTCTTTTTCTGGAGGAGGGGTCAGCAAGCAAACTCAGAGGTTGATATTTAGGGACATTTTTCCAAATATGTGAAAGCTGACCTGCCGTTGGCCATGGTTACCAGGGGTCTCCTATGATGAGGCAAAAGTTGCCCAGAGATATTTGCCATTTATGATGAGATGACACCCAGCAGTCAGGAAGATAGAGTGCAGGGGCTAATTTGGGGAATACTCTAAGAATGCATTAGAAGGAATAGATTCCAAACTAGCAATTATCCAAAAGAGGGAAGGAAAGAGAAAATGAGCCCCATGAGTCCATGCCAGAGGTGATAATGGAAGTGAGATCAAACAAAGCAGATGATGAACACCACAGGAATTAAGCCCTCCTTCCTGAGGGTAAGCCGCCCACTTTCTGAGGTCATTTCCTGGCTCAGGGGGTCATGTGTCATCTGTGGATGTTAGAGCATCTCTGAGAACCTTCCCTGGACGTCCACCATGGGCATGTCCTTCCAGCTGGGTGGAATTCTGCATTTCTACTTCACCGTGAAGGGTCACATTTGTCATTAACAGTACCTTATGTGGTCTCTTGCAAAGCAATTCGAGAGATATTCATCTCTGGTGTCTCCTCCAGGAGATCCGTCCTCCTGGTTGAAGACTGTGAGGGGTCTATGATGTCACAGGAGGTAAGGTGGAGGTACCTGTGGAGGTCAGGTGGGTGCAGGCATGATTTCACCACACCTGTGCACACAGACCCGAGTCTAGTGACAGAGGGAAACTCCCATCTGACTGAGACTTGCTGTTACCCAGCAAGGACAGGGGATGACTTTGTGTCCCCAAAGGAGTGGACCAAATGGCCAGAAGAGCCAGTGCTTTTGGCCAAGTGATCTCAAAGAGTCTCTGAATGCTTTGCTACATTTAATCTAAGTTCACTGTTGGTTCTTTCTCCACCCTCCAGAGGTTCTGGGTGGTAATGGAAGTATAGCTCTTAGTAAGTGTTCACGTCTTTTTAGTGGTTTCTGCAGGTGTGTTCCTTGGCCACTTGACGTGAAAGTTGGTTGCACAGGACTAGAAACTCAAGACCAAGCAGCAGCCCAGTGACTGCAAGGGCTGAAGCCATCTGGCAGGACAAAGCTTTAAATCATCTTGACAATACAAACATGATAACTAAAACCACTTATGCCCTATGTGGGGTGAAGGCTGGATAGAATTCACCTGATGGTATTCAAAGGGCTTTTGAGGTTTGATGTATGGCCATTTACCCTGTTTTAACTATTTTCTAATATTTTATATTTGAAAGTTGACACATGGCCCAAGAGGAACCCCAGCTGTCTCCTTCCCATCAGATAGTAATCAGGTTGTCTGTGCTGTACTAAGTAGTTTCATGGAGAAACTTAGCAAAGATCCACTTGAAATGATCGTCTGCCACTAAGCAGCTGCCTCTGGAGAACTAGAAGGATACAAACAGATTTTTCCTTAAAAAAAAAACCATACAGATTAAATGTTGTTATATTATAATGATCTCTGGGAATATTCCCAGTACTAGCTCAGCCAGGGTCGTCACTTGAAGGTGAAGGCTGAGTAGCTCACGTCAGCATTCACTAGTACCTAGACTCCCAGTTTCAGATTCTCCCTTCTTTGGGTGGAGGCGGCCATCTCTGCGGGAAGGCTGGACACACATAGAAGATCTTTCATTTGTCAGTTTAGATGGTGGATCTCTGTTGGCTTCCAAGGTTTCCCCAAATCATGCCGACCGGTGGAAACCCACTTGATGTTTGCAAGTGTGTTGAGCCTGTGGCCCTCAGCTAACGGGTAAGGTCTGGAAGAGCACTCTCACGCCATCTTGGCTCATTTCACCAGAGTCGAGGAACTGGTTCTAAGGGAGAGCCTAAGTTAGAGGAAGAATGGTCTGAGGCTCCATCCAGGATGCATGCTCCTGGGCCCAGGCTTCCATCCTCTGTGAGTGAGGTTCAGACAGAACTCAGGAAGCACAGTCATAGGCCCTGCTCATTCTGGTGGGCGCAGGAGAGTGGCAGATTGAGAAGGGATGGATGTGAGGGGAGCAGCAGCAGCTGTCAGGGCTGAGCGACAGGCTGGGGAAGAGCATGCAGCTCTCAGCCAGCAGCGACAGCTGAGCTGCCCCGGAGGTGCAAGAGGGTGATCACTGACACCACCCACAGACCCATGTGCTGTGGGAAAAGTATGGGCCCACCTCCACGTAGACCCCAAATATTACTACAGGTAGCCTTAACTCCCACCAGGGTATAAATAGGAAACAAAATAGTTTTTTAAAAAGATATGAAAAATTGTGCACCAACTAGTATTAGTGTCTCAACCTGAGCTACAAGATGGGTGGCTGGAATTAAGGGTGGTGATGAAGGGGGCCACGGCTCTGCTCCCTGCTCTTTTCCCTGCCAAGGGTCCCTACCCAGGACTCTGCATTAATGCACTTTAAATGCTCTGCTCAGCCCTCCAGTTCCTGGGAGCCTGCCTGGGAGCCTGCCTCCAGGGCCACTGTCACCTCTCAGGTTGTCTGTGTGGGGCTGAGGTTCCCAGACCCTGCTCACTGTCTCCTCCCTCATTGCCCCAGGACACCACCTCCAAGGAGTCTCCTCAGCTTGCCACCCTTTCAGCATGCCCCAGGTCCCCACCAGGGGCAGGCACACTTTACACTCTCAGCATGCCATGAAGCTGCCAAAGGAAAAGCAGCTGAAATAGCCCGGGCTGGGGCCCTGCAGGAAGCACAGGTCAGCTGCTTCTTTGAAGTCCCCTCATTGTAAAGGTGTCCTGCTGCAGCGGTGTAGGCAGTGGCACCTTGTTGCATCCTTCTAAGACCCTTCCCAAGTCCTCAGCCCTCCACATGCTCCCTGCCACCCTGTGCTGCCCAGCAGCTCCCTCTGTGGCCATCAAGGGAGAGGCAGAGGGAGATGGAAGCCAAACTCTGGGCCCTTGACTGAGGTCCACACGGCAGCTTTGCCATTGAGCTGAAGTTCCTGCATCTCACCATTTATTAGTTTTATATTTTAAAATGTGGTTGGCGACAATATCATCCTAACGCTGCTTTTCACCTGAATCCATGCGCTCCCGTATGTGAAGAGCTAAGAACAGATGTGGACCCCAGTGGGTGAGCAGCGGATGTCAAGGGCTGTTGCTGCCATTGTCATTAGAATATTCCAGGCAGCAAATGAGAGCTATTCCGGGAGGGACCCTGTCTCCCTTTGCTTTGTATCTTCTCTGCCTCTGAAAACTCTTTTGCTAGATATTCATTTTCAGGAGAAAGAAGGATATTTCTGATGAACAAAAGGTCTTAGTTTAGTCTCCTCTGCAGAACAAATTATCAATATAGTATAAAAAGGGAGGATATAATATAAATATAATATAAAAGTTTTCTAGGCCAGGGCTTCTGTCTGAAGCACTGCACAGGCATTTTGCCTTTTCAAGTTGTATTGAAATTGATAACTTCATGTCCATTCAGAGTTTTTCCAAAGGAATCCACTAACAAGTGCCCTGACTGATCTCTCTGTGCATATTGAGCTGCCCACAGTGGCCTCCTGGTGTCCTTTAATCTGAGTAGGAGACCCTGGAGCAGCCCCTGGGCTCTGCTTCCTGAGAGTTCAGGAAGAGCACAGGGAGGGTGGGGAAGGACCCTCTGTCCTAGCAGGGCCTGCGTTTAAGTGTCTCCTGCACCTATCACCACATGCTGACCATGGGTGACAGGGCTTGTCCAGGCGAGGACAGGGCACACACAGCCACAGAGTATGGAGGTCAGTGCATGGGCTCCTGGTTCAGCTCAGCTGCTCACTCAGATTTCAGGACCTCAACACCCATGCCTGTGACCTGTAATCATTCAGCAAAGATGTCTTTGTTGAACATGTCCTAAATAGATCACAGAGGCTGTCTCCACAGAGCCCATAGTTTAGCAAAAAAGAGGCAAGAATGAGAGCAATAGTTGCATATTAGTGATATGTGGACTGTCCAGCCTGACCGCCGTCCTAGGAAATGGGCCCCATCTTGCATGGCCAACTCCAGAGCTGCAGCTGTTCCCCCTCTTCTGTCTTCCATGGTCCCCAACACAGATTCCAGCCCTCAGCTCTGCCTGGTACAGGGACTGACAGGACAATAAACAGGTCTGTGAGCCCTCAGCCTCCTGGGACTCCTACCAGGTTGTGGTGAGGCCAGCGATACCCATGACCAAGGCCTGGCAGGGGCTCATGGCTTGCATATGAGCAGGGTTTCCGCTGTCACTCCAAAATGGGGGAGAAAGGGAAAGAGAGGAAGAGAAGAAAACAGGACAAAAGGAAGGAAGGAAGGGGGGGAGGGAAAGAAGGAAAATGTTGGTGATGAATCCTAAAATCAAAATTTTTGTTTCATCAGAAGAAACCCTATGTTTGCAACAGAAATGATAAACTGAAAATTGAATGTCCAGAAACTTTCCTTCACAATATTTTACAGCTAAAAGATATTCACTCTCTTAAATACATCCCTACCTCTTGCTTCCCCTTGTGACTCGAGTCTAAGGAACTGATAAATAATACTGGGAGAGTAAGACAGTTTCACTGTGAAACAACAAACTCCTAAAACTGTGCCTTGCAAGCCTGTTTGTGCTCGTAAAGATTATTCAGCCGTCTAAATTCCAGATAATGTAATAAAAATGGCAGCAAGTTGACACTCAATGGAGATGTGTAAGTATAATTAGATTCATTAGAGTTAGATCTGCATTCCAGTAGCACCTGTCTAGGGGAAGCATGCTTATTTTCCAAATCTTATTCTTCAAGCCAACTTCATTTAGGTACATGCTCTTTTAAAAATCATTCCAGTCTTGTAATATTAAAATTAAATATGCAAAATAAGTAATTTTATACAAAGCTTTCCAGAAAGCCCTTCACATCTGGTCTGCTTGTAACCATGAATGCAAACTAGCATTTTACAATTTCATCAGCTAAATGAGCAGAACAGATTTCAATGCATGCATGGTTCTTTCACACGGCGCACCTTGTAGCTCTGATTTCTCACACTGGACTTACTTAATTTTCAAACACAAAGTGTGCTTCCTAATGTAAATTGTCTCCCTTCCCACAACTCTCAGTCTAACCATATGTGCATTTTTTAAAAGTTGAGTGCAATGTAGGTTGCACACTCTCTGGACATCCAAGGACAGGAAGGGGGGCTTTAATCTATCGATGTCAAATACTCTGAAAGCTACAGCTTTTTGATTGAATAGCAGTATGTTTTTCAGAGATTGCATACTGCCAGTTTTCAGATTGAATCTGTCCTAAACTGTTTTCCCTTTAAAATGCTCCATGGTACCATTTAATTTTAATTAGTCACCAACAGTCTTTGTTAAGTAGTGAGATTTCAGGTAAGTGCTTACATTTCAGGCTCCTGCCTTTTATTGAAGACATGGATGTTCTTGGCCTTGTTTCCTGGTGGGCAACATTGAGCTGCAGTCAGGGACCTTTCCCTCCCCCACGGCCCCTGCTTACCACACACAGACCCAGTGGCTTCCCACTTTCACACTTCCCCAAGTTGCACTCAGGTATTGGAGCTCATTACTCCAGGAAGATTCAATCAGGAGTGAACCCAATATAGACTGCCTGTGTGCTGGTTCCCCCTGAGAGCCACGTCACAGCAGGTTTAAGGGACGTGGAGGTGTTGTGAGTGACCTTCAGTACTGGTGCTGGTAAAGCCAGGCATGAAACACGGTGACAACTACAAGTGGAGAAATGGCCACAGGTATGGGGCTTCTCACGCAAGCTTGCACACCCTTGTACAAGGGAGGGTGGGAACTGTGTTTGGGATCTGAGTTCGGGAATGGAAAAGGAACTGAACTCGGGTTTCAGAAGGAGTGTTGTCCAAAGGGAGATGAAGTTGGATAATCAGGAGTCTTAGGAAGGAAGCATTATCAAAGTCCCAGTCCAGAGAGGTATTTAAAAAGTGACAATTGATGTGCTCACCCTGGAGTCTGTTATAGTCTGGATCTAGAATGTCCACCAAAGGCTCATATGCTGGAGGCTTGGTCCCCAGCTGGTGGCACTGTTGGAGCTGGAGGAAATTTAAGAAGTAGGGCCTGTTGAGAGGAAGTCAGTCACTATGCTGTGCCCTGGAAGGGTGTATTTGGACTCCTACCCACCCCCTTACTCCCCCTTTCTCCTTCCTCCTTGGCCACCATGAGGTGAGCAGCTTAGGTCCACCCTGCTGTCCCCACCCTGATGTTCTGCTCACCACAGGCCCAGAAACAATGGAGCCAACCCACCATGGACTGAATCCTCAAGCCAGAATAAACCTCTGCCCCTTCAGTATGACGCCCCCAGGCATTCTGCTGCGGTCGTGGGAAGCCTACAAACTCATCACCCAACAAAGCTCAGTGTGTGTGGTGCATCTTTTTTGACCCAAGTGGACTTCAGTGTACTCTGAGCTCTGCCGTTAGACTGGGTAATTTCCCACCTCCTGGGCACTTGCAAACAGTCTTCCATAGCTCCCCAGTGAGCCGATGGCCAGTCCCCAAACAGTCCCTGGCGGAAAGGCCCTTACCAGCTAAGACCTCTGGGAATGGTCTTTTGCCAATCGTTTTCACATGGTGTAGTGATTTTTATAACCCCAGCCAAGCCCTGGAGTGAGGGCTTCCATTGCAACTCTAATTGCTTAATAACCCACATGTGTTTCAGCTTCCTTTCCTGTGGCGTGATGTGGTCTGAACCTACCTACGGGCTGGGGAGGATTAAAACCAATAATCCCCACACATTGCTGTACCGGGATGGGGGCAGAGCAAGCCAGGAGCAATGTCCTATTCACTACCCTCAAAGAGGAGGGACAGGTCCTCCTACCTGGCATGTGACCATCCCGAGAGCTGAGCATGATGGGCCCTCCAGTGGTCAGCAAAGGGCTGAGCCTACGCCTTGCCCACATACCAGTCCTGAGTGAGGATGCAGGGAAAGGAGGGTGCTGGCTGGGCACAGGGAGAGGACAGGCTACAGAGAGGGCCGTGGCAGTGGGCATGTGGCAGGGAGAGCTGCAGTGAAGCAGCAGGGCTGTTCCGGCCTGCGATTATGATGAATCTGACTCATCATCATGGTGGATACAGGTCTCCTGGACCAGACAGAAGATGGGACCAGAGGGTGAAGGAAAAATCAAAGATGACTAAACACGTCCTGAGGTAGGAGGGCATTTGAAGATCTTCTAAGGCTTAAGTTCCACTAAGTTCCACTTCCAGAGGCAAAGTGAACACCAGTGTTAAATTAAGCAAATTCAGCCTGCCGAGGCCTGCATGATTGAGTCCTTCATACTGAACTTCAACCTAATCTAGCAGGTCAACTAGCTGAGACTAACTGGGTGTTTACTGGTGTAATAAGCAATAGCATCCAGTCTCATCCCTTGGCCAGCTGATGAGACCGTGTTAAGAAAGGCCCTTGCTGGCTATGTCCAGGGGCACCCTCTCTGGCCCTTACTTCTGTCTTCTGTCCGTGAACGCTGTCATCCCCTGCATAGGCTGCAGTGCCACAATCACTGTGGTACTGAGGACCATCTGATTTGTGAATCTTTCTTTGCTTAATTAAATTCCGTTAAGTTTAATGTGCCTAACATTTTTCTTTTAGCAGGGGGATTTACTCAGTTCACTGGGCAAAGATGGCCTACTTCCATGACCAGGGATTTAGAAACCAAGTTTGCACACGATGCTTGTGAAACTTGATTTCTGCAGATGGTCCTGAATCACCCGCTGAGGACACCTTGGTGTTTTAGAGGGAGGCCAGGCTGGTGATAAATAGAAAGCAAGCTGAGGTTCTGGCAGCAAAACAATCCAAATAGGAGCCTTCCCATTGTATGACACCTTGGCTCTGGCTGAAGAGCATCCGAAGTGACAGCTGGGCATCTGGTCACTTTCTTCTCACATACACCTTCCCCTGGCCTCGGCATGCAGGGCTTCAACAGCTGGGTGGGGAGGACAGCTTTCCAGCCAGAAGCGATGGGACGTCCAATGGTGTGGGTCTGTAGAAGAGTGAGAAGCCAGGGGAGGAGCCACAGGTCAGTCCCAGGACTTGGGGGCCTCCACCTCAGGAACTTCATTTCCACCATATTCCCAGGAGGCATTTCCATTCCAGTGCAGGTGCCCTTCTCTACCAGGCCACGAAGGTTAAGGCAACAAGGATAGAAGGTTTAAAAGCATCCTAAAAAGGGTCAATGCACCAGCACTGAAGATATGCCACTTCAAGTGTCAACTCAGATGACCCAATTTCCTGCCCATCCAAGTAAAAGGGTGTCCTTTAAGAACTGCAGCTGCCTCTCAGAGACTCACGATTCATCTGATCCTGGTGCTCATCCCAGTCTCCAGGAGCATCACTGAATCACTGAACCAAGCACAAAAATGCCTCCACGGACATTGCTGTCCTGCAAAGGTGACACAGAAATTCCCATGTTGTCATCCGCCTTCCAGAAGAGCAGAATCCACACATAGAGGAAATATCCAGTCGTGTCAGGGTAAGTGACAGCTACTCTCAGAAAGGAGATTTAATTTGATTGCTGGGACACACCATAGGGGTCTACTGCATCAGACCCTTATGCCAGGATTCTCTGTCCACCGTTGATTCACTTATTTTCTACGGGAGCTGAAATAGGACCTGTGATTACATCCTCTTGTTTGCTGTTTCTCTTTGTGCAAAAAACCACACAAACACAAACTTATCGCTCTGTCTTCTGAGCCCAGCTCCCTGCCCAGCACATGCTTACTTGAATGGATAGGTTTCTCCTGGAATGATCATTCTGCTTTTTATTAATGGAATGTTTGTAAAGATAATTGTCAAAAACATGTTTAATCAGTATTCATGAAAAATTTCTAAGATGAGATAAAATAAAAATCAGGGAAAACACAAATGGGAATTTGTTCTCTCTTCTGGAGTCCTGGGATCACTCGTTACAGTGAAGTTAATTTTATGCATTAACATAATTGGGTAAAAGGGATGCCCAGATAGCTGGTAAAGCATGATTTATGCATGTCTCAGGTGGGGGGTGTTTCTGAAATACATTAGCATCCAACTTGATAGATGAACTGGGGATGATCTGCCCCTTTACCCTTGTGGATGTGCACTATCCATTCTGTTGTGAGCTCAAAAGAGGCAGAGGAAGGTGAATTCTGTCTTTATCTTCTGTTGAGACAACTGTATTGGGCTGCCCTTGGACTTCAGCTTCCCTATTCTCAGGACTCTGGACTCTGGGACTTACTGACATCAGCCCCAGTTCTCTGTCTTTCAAACTTGGACTGAGAATTTTTCCATCCCTTGGTTTGCTCAGCCTTTCAGACTCATGAGACAAATGAGACCACTGAATTCCTGGTTCCCCAGCTTGTGGAAGGCCTTCTGTGAGACTTGTGGTCTCTCCAGTGCATGAATGAATTCCCATCTTCAAGCTACCCTTCCACCTCTACATACAGCATTGTTGTTTCTCATGGGAGCACCCAAGGATACTTTTTTTTACTGTTGGACTCAGTATCATTTGGTAGGCCCTCTGAGTTGGTCGCCCAATTCCTCCTTTTGTATTTTAATATTTATTTTTTAGTTGTACTTGGGCACAACACCTTTATTTTATTTACTTATTTTTATGTGATGCTGAGGATCAAACCCAGGGCTTCGCCTGTACAAGGCGAGCACTGTACCGCTGAGCCACAACCCCAGCCCCCAATTCCTTCTGGTTTTATAACAGCATAAGGGGAAGAAGGCAGTGGGGAGGGGATGAGATGTCACCAAGATCTATGGAAGATCAGTGGAGTAGAAGTAGGAGACGGAGAGGAAGGGAGGAGGGAAGGGAAGGGGAAGAAATTGCAGTGAATCTAACAGAGTCAATTTCTGATTATCTAGCTAGCTAGCTATCTAGCTGTCTAGCTATCACATAGGAAATGTCTCCTTTATGCGTATGTAGAATGTACCAATCAAAAATAAATAAATAAAGGTGTGAAAGGGAGATCAGCAGAGAGAGAAAAGCAGGAGAGAGAAGAGGAGGAAAAAGGAGGGGGAGGGGGATGGAAATCAAACCGCCTGGACGTATGTCAGGAGGAACCCAGATACTATGTATAAATATAATGCTCTAATACAACATTTTTATAAAACATAACTGTTCCATGTTTTCACAGCACTATAACAGGGATTGATGTAACTTGAAGCCGAAAACAAAACTGAAGATGTCTCCTCCTCGTTTTAAGACTTTGACTTAACTATTTTCTCCCAGTAAAATACCTCCTAAAATCACCCTTTCTTATCATCTCTCCCTCTGGTTTGTAGAAACCCACTCCCCAGCTGATGCCAGACACCAAGATTCCTGTACGTGCCTCCTTACAACACCACCAAGCCTGAGTGCATGGCTTCACGTCTTGTGGTGCATCTGTGAGCCATGCTCAGTGCACAGAGATGCAGGGGGATTTTCAAAGCCTCAGTCTGCCAAGCCTGTGGTTTTGCTCCTGGACTCCTCAGGTAAGGGGCCCTCTTACTCCTGTGGTTGAACTCAGGAGTTGTGAGCTCATTCCTGGGAGCTCCTAGGGAGGTGCCCACAGGGGTGGCTTTGTTCCCTCTTGTAGCATTCTAGTGCAGATGAGGGGTTATCAGGAGGGAGCTCATCCTACTCTACAGACACTGTGAACTGCAGGCCTATGGCGACTGCCCACAGAGCAATGATGATTTAGAAATTCAGGAAACACCCATGTGAACTCAGCTTACTGAAGCCCCTACTAAAAATGATAGCTTGGAAAAATAGCGTTGAATTGTCATGGGCCAATTGTTTCCAGAATTTTGTCAAATAATGTTTTTTTTCCCCTGTTAGCTTGAGCTTAGTAAAAATAACCTTCTTATGAAAAATGTATGTGATTAATAAAAGATGAGTATTTTTAATTCAGTTCTCCTTGCTCTTCCAAATACTAATTATAATTATTTCTTGTATTCAGGCAAAGATTTTTATTTTCAAGAAAGTAACTATGGTTTTAGTCGATTCAAGATAGCCAAACAGTGATGCTGATCTTTTTTTTTTTCTCTCTAGTTTTGGTTTGCAAAACATTTCATTAAAATGAGTTTTGCTCCAGGTTTCACCGGATAATTGAATCTGTGAATCGGTGATGTGCCAGCCCCTCGGTACCCATTTTTGACTATCTCCTTCTGCATTACCTTCCACTTTCTCTGGAAAACATCAATGTTTCCTCATTAATGCACAAGGAAGTCGGAAACAACCCCAGAACTAAAAACACAAAAGTCATTCACCATCTTTCAAAATTTTGTTTTTGTACTAAAAACAGAGAAAGCACAAGCATGCATGGGATACATAGCTGACTTGGACCAAATGCCTTCTGAGAGGTCGATATGTTGGTGACCATTGAAATCATTTGGCCAAATGAAATGCTTCCTATTTATTATTCCATTTTTAAAAAAATATGTTTTTGTAGTTGTAGATACAAAGAATGCCTTTATTTTATTTGTTTTTATGCGGTGCTGAGGATCAAACCCTGTGCCTCACACATGCTGGGTAAGAGCTCTACCACTGAGCTACAGCCCCAGCCCCTACTATTCCATTTTTTTTTAGATACTACACATATCATGCAATTCACCCATTTAGAGTGTACACTTCAGTAACTTTTAGTACCTGCAGTCACACAGCCATCCCCAGCATCAGTCTTTAAGCACTTTTATTAAGTCAGAAAGGAACTGCATACCCATTAGCAGTCATTCCTCATTATCACCCCACCCCATAAGCCCTACATGGTAATGGATCCACTCTCTGCCTCTACAGCTTTCCTATTCTGGACAGATGCACTTGTAGATATGTAGGCTTCCGTGCCTTGGTTTCACACTTGGCATTACAGCTACAAGGTCCATCTATATGGGATCAGGTGCTTCCTTCATTTTCATGGGTGAATACTATCCCATGATATGGATAAGCCACCCTCTGGTTGTCCATTCTACCTTGATCCTTGAGTTGTTTCCATTTGGGGCCGGCACTAGTAATGCTGTTGTGTCCATCAGTGCACAGATTAGTGCAGGTGTGTATCCTCAGTCTCGTGGGTGCACACCTAGGAGTAGAATCAGGAGGTCACCTTACAACTCCACTCTTAGTGTTCTGAGAAATTGCCAAGCTGTTCCCCAGGTGGCTGCTCCATGTGTTTCCTCCAGAGGAGGAGCAGCAGTGAGCTTCTCTACTCCCTCCTAACCACTTGGCACAGTGTCTAGACTTGTACTTTGGTGCCACTGATCCAGATGTCCATCTCTTTCAGGCACTGCAATGTCCTGATGGCAGTAGCTTAATGGTAAGTTTTACCATTATAAAGTGTCAGTCCTTCAACTTTGTTCTTCTTCAAGATTGTTTTGCCTGTTCTGGAAACCTTGCATTTCCATATACATGTAAGCATTAATTTGTTACTTTCTGCAAAAAAAGTCACCTGGATTTGGATAGGACTCGTGTTGAATCTGTGTTACCACCTTACAATATGAAGTATTTTGATCAGGGAGCACAAGATCTCTCTGCATCCATTTAGGTCTCCTATAATCTGCTCTTTAGTTTTATGATATTTACTAAGAATATTTTTATTTAAAGTAGCCACCATTCTTATTATGAATTACAAAAGAGATTGACACCTGATGTGTACGAATGATGACATCTTAACAGGCACACAAAATGTATAAACCCAGAAAATGTGTCTGTCTTTAGAAATTAGTCTTTGTATAATTTATTGGTTTTTTTGACGGAAGGAAATTATTTTCTTAATATCACAACATATAAACTTCATCAGAAAATGTTCATATGATGTGTTGCACTGACTCTTTCCACATCTACAAAGGTAGATTTATTGCTCACACAAGTGGCAGCACCTGTGCCCCTGAGGGGCTGTGGAATGGATGCTGCCCAGGTGAGCCATGGGTCAGCTTTGCTACTGGCCTGTAAGGGTGCCAGCATCAGTTCTTTGCCTTCAAGGGAGACCTTTCCCTGCTCATCATTGCAAAAAGTCAGTGGGACCAGCCTCCCCTATTTATGATAAACCATACCCACCCTGCTATCTGCACAGAAACTTCAGACTTTGGTTAAAAACAGCAACAGCAACAAGAAATTGTGCTTATCAAGAAAGGGTAACTTCAATTTATTAATGCATTTTTGCGGGGAGACTGAAAGAAGAAGATGAGACAATACCAGTAAGTACAAGAATTAATTTTTATTGAGTGGTTTTCAAAAAGTCAAGCCCCATACTCAGGCTCTTATGTAAATGATTATTGTTAATGATTTCATTAATCCTATTACAGTCTAATTATCTTCCCCATTTAGTCAACTGGCTAACATCTCTTTTTAATAGGATTATTGGAGCATAATTCACATACCATGGAATTCCCCTGTTAAAATGCGCAACTCAGTGGCTACCAGCACATTCACAGAGCTGTGTCCACCAGAGGAGCCGGGGGCGTCTGCTGCCCTTTAGCAAGAGCAGAACTCCCAGTGCTTTGGTCACTCTGTCTTGGCCTCAAGTCCCTATGATAGCACAACAGCCAACCCCTGGGTAGAAATGTTTTACCCACCTAGCAGCTTCCCTGGTGGGTGTCGGTGCCTGTGGACAGCGGGTCCCCCAGCAGCCATGGCAGGGCGCATGGCCTGCATGGGCCCTCTTGCACCAGGTCGTCGCTCAGAGCATGGCACAGCCAGGAAGGGCACAGCCAGGAGGCAGTAGGTAGGTGCCAGATGATGCACACACTTCACAGGGGCAAGGTCCACCTTGAATCTGAAACAGGGAAAGATGTCCATGCCAGGCGAGTAGCCCAACTGTTGCTCTTGTGTCTTAGAAACCACCCCTAATCCAAGCTTAGAATGTTCCTACTTCCTTCTTCCCAAGAGGAGCTGGTGCTTGATTTACTTTGGGTTTATATTTCTGGGCATGGTGCAAAGTGGGAGTCCAGCTTTATGGTTTTGCATGTGAAGATCAAGAACCCGGGGCCCCTCCCTGAAAAGATTACATTTTCCCCTCATTGAATGGCCTTCAAGAAAGCCCATTTGATTTAAATATGAGGGTTTTCCCCTGAATTTCCACTTCTGTTCCACTGATCTGTGTTTCTTCCTAAGAGGGGATCACAGCATTTCTTTATTAATACCACATCCTATTGGGTATTAAAACTGAGGGGTATTACATCTTCCAACTCTGTTCCTTTGCAATATTGCTTTGGCTGCTCTGAGCCTCCTGAATTTCCATGCAGATTTTACACTCAGCTTGTCAATTCCCACAGAAAATTCAGCTGGGATTTGGGTAAGGACTATTTAATTTTTAGATCAATTTGAGGGGAATCACTTTCCTAACATTTTTGAATCTTTAGATCCATGAGCATGGACTCTCTTTCCATATTTTAAGTCTTCTTTAGTTCCTTTAAGCAATATATTTGATTTTCAGAGAGTAAGTTTGCATTGCTTTTAAAAATTTCTTCCTATTACTATTATTATAAATGTAATTTTTATTTATTTCATTCTCAGTTGGCTCATGGTCACTGTCTGGAAATCCAATTTATTTTTGTTCATGGTAGTTATATCCTAAGACTTTCTGAATTTACCTACAACTTTTATCAGGTTTCATGTTGATTCCTTGGAATTTTCCGTACACAAGATGGTGAATGTAGTTTGACCCTTTCCATTACATTCTTGATGTCTCATTTCAATTTCTTTACTAATTGCCCTGGCTGGAAAATTCTTCCAACACCCTTTATAATTGTCAATGTATAAGCTTTGTCGCTTCCTTGGTTCATTTTTTCTCAAGTATTTTGCTCTTTTCCATTTACAAATGGAATTGTTTGTTTAATTTAATTTTTGCATTATTCATTCCCAGTATGTAGAAACACAATTGGTTTCTGCACACTCATCTCCTGCCAGCTTGCTGAACAACGGAGCTCTTTTATTAGTTCTAAAAGGTTTTTAAAACTAATTTCTTAGCATTTCCTGAATACAGGCTTCAACCATTTGCAGTAGCTCTGTCTCCCCTCCCTCCTCCCCAGCTGGATGCCAGGACTTCTACTTCCCTTCCTGAGGCCTCCAGAAGGCCCCCTGCAAGGGTGAACAGCCCTGGGCATCCAGGGGGCTTGGAGTGTTAGGGGAGAGGCCTGCTGAACCCCTCCAGGCCTGGGGGACTGTGGATGTTTCTGGGTGGCATGTTCAGGGTGGAGAAATGCTCTGCTGTTAAGAATTTTTCCACAATGGGCATTTAATCTCACAACTTTTTTTTTTTTTAATCTCTTGAGAAGATTAAGTGATTTTTGACCTTTATCCTGCCTAGGAAGTTGTTTTGTTTTTGTTTTTGTTTTTCTACTTTCACAGGGAAACAACTTCCTGCTCCTCAGATGAACTGCGCCTGCCCAGGGAGGGGACAGGGGACACCCCTGGCTTAGCTCACTAGTGTTTAGTGGAGGTCCTTGTTTGAAATACATGTTGGCCCCTAGTTTTCTGGTAAAGGTGATATGCTCGAGTTCAAGACCCCCCAAAAGACCACCAGAGACCAAGATCGATGTAAGCAGCAAAGAGGCGTTTATTGTGAGTTAGCTGGGTCCTCCGGGTACACACATAGCAACTGGTGATGCTGAGAGGCCCCGAGCCCAGGGTTTGCAGTAGTTTTATACACTCTTTGGGGAAGGCAGGGACTTCACATACATCATAGCATCTCTTAGCAAATCATCCCACACCACGGGAAAATCAAATAACAACTCTAAAACATGATTAGCACATTCAATGGTGGGAACAAGTTGGGTAGGGGTGATTGGTTAGTACAAGAGGGGGATTCCTTTGAACTGATTGGTTTAAGCCATGAGGGGTGTATGTGCTGAACTACATGGTTTCCCAACATGTTGTCAACCACCATATTCTACTGGGGGGTCATCTGGCATCCCAGGTATTTTCCCTGTCTCATACTGATTGGTGGTTGCTAGGGGGTTGCTATGGATCCTAACCTAGCCTGACTGAGTCAGGGACACCTGGCTCCACCTATCTCTCCTGTTATTTGCAGATAAACCACTCAGCAGGGTGGGTATGTGCCTAGGAGTGCTCTGTGGGTCTTTCCAAGGTCATGCCCCCTTCCTTGGACAGGCTTTGCTCTGAGGTAGAGGCTGGTTTCTCAAAAATGGAGTCACATCAGTTTCTCAAAGGCTCTGCCTGGTTGTGGCCTCAGGAGAACTCAGCTTTATACTTTGAGTTAGGAAATGTTCCTCCTCTACTTTTTGGAAGGTTTTAGAGAGAAAAGATACAAATTCATCTGAAGTGTTTGATAGAATTCACTGATGATGCTATCTAGGCCTGGGCTTTGCTTAGGGGAAGTTTAAAGATGTATAAGTCAATCTATTTAATAGACACTAATGTGTTCAGAAGAATTGCCCTCTCTCCAGGCGGGACTTCTCTGGAGCTCTGCGCCCAGGGGGGTGACCAGCCTCTCCAGGCTCTGCCTTTGCCTTTTAAAGTGTAGAGGATTAAAAAAAGTTGTTGGGAGGGTTCCTTTCACTCTGAGGGATTATGTTCTTTGGCCCCAGGTCATCCCTGAATGGACTTGCTCCTTAGCCTGTTCTCTGTCCTACCTTGGACTTGCTGTCTTGTGGAGAGAGCAGTTTTCTGTTGACTAAGGCACTTTGAGTTCAGGTATGAGGAACAGGGAAACCTGGATCAGACCTCCAGACCCTACAAAATGCCCTTGCCTAGTTGACTTTATTCTATGTTATTTTTACATCTTGAAAACACACTTTTATTTTACTTCTTCAGCTTTTTTATTGATGCCTTTTAATTATACATAACAGTGGGATTTGCTGCTACGTATTCATGGGTACATGGCATAATTATGATGATATAATTTGGTCAAATCACCAACTCTGGAGGAATATGTTATTATCTCCTGCATGATGAGGAGGGTGGCCTAAGTTGTCTTTTCAGAACCTGCAGGCTGCTTTTGTCCATCTCAAACCAGTTGAAACCACCCAGATCCTGCACTGGGGCCTACACAAGTGTCAGATGACCCAATCCTCCACCCACAAGTCATCTTGCTGCTGCCATTTTCTGTCCTCTGAAGTGTATGAGTATTGATCACACAGGCGCAGACCGCCAATCACTTCAAATCCTCACCCCATCACCTCCCCCATGCCTTGGACAAACCTGCTTCCCCATGGGGTAAATATTCCTAAACCCTGTCCTCAGGGGGGTGGATTCACAACCTGCCTCCCATCTCCTTGCTTCTGATTAAACTCGCTGTCTCACAAGACCTGTTGTTTTAGCAACTGGCAGAGGCACACCGGGCAAAAGAGGTGTGGTTTGGCAACATTTCTGTCATTCTCTTTGTTATATATATTTTAAATAACCTCAATTATAAAAGCTGGCATGATGGTCTTATTTATAGAAAGCAAAGCCAGGCAAAAGTTGAGTGGCTTGCCTCATGCCAGAGTCTGGAAGCAGGAGGAGGAGGGAATGAAGTTGTGCAGGTGACACCCTTGTAAAAGGTGCTTGATCACGGTGGGACCCATGCCACTTCATGCTGAGAGAATTGTCAGGAAGAACGTGAGCCCTGGCCCCAGTTAGTTCTCCATGGCAACCGCTGCCTGCGCCTCATCTCTGTAATTCAACAGCTTCCAGTCATCTCTGTTTCTGTACAGTCAGCCCCTCTCCTCTCCTCACATGGTCTCCCCTGGAACCCACTGCCTTTGAGATTAGCCCACATAAGGGGTGCTTCACGCCAGGGTCTCATCCTGTGTCCTTCATTCGTGGGTTTGCAAACCTCAGATGTCCACTATGGGTCCTTTCTCATTCCACTCCTGAGATGCCCAGGCCAGGCCCCACTGAGCTGTCCACAGCCTTGTGGCTGCTCTCAGATGCAGTTTGACACTTCCGAGGTAGAGAGAGGAAGACAGATAAAGACAGGGTGTTTCTGAAGCCTTGGTCCTGCACAGCAAGGACAACACTTAAGGGGCCCATCTCACCGCAGCTCAGTTGTTTTACATGTTGCTGCCTTGTCCTGGGGAGCTGGGACAAATCAGCTCATTATAGGTGTCCAAGCCTCATAGCTGCCTCCAGGAGCCACAGGGAGCTGCCCAGAGAGGATAGCTCCCTCAGCCCCTCCATACCCTCCTGTTCTAGAAGGTACCAGAGGCTTCTTCCCAGTCTCAGATTATGCATAATTCAGGATGCTGCCTACAGGGCCTGGGAGGATGCACACTGGTGGCTTTCCCCTAAGGAAGGTCTGTTTGAAAATAGGGTCCAAATATTTGTGAATGTCAAACTGACCTGTGATGGAGAAAAGTCTCGGGATTTTTCATTTATGTTTTCCCTCTAAAAGGACATTCAGAAGAAACATTGTACGTGTGTGTGATTAGTTAATAATTTCAGAGCATTTCTGTGAACTATTTTTCCATAAAATTATCCCATGGATGGAAAAATAGTAACATTTGGGCAGGAGAGTGCAGATTTTCTTATGATGTTTATCATGCTCTGCTTTCAACTTTCTGAAAATTCCTGATATTAGTGGTGCAAAGATTTTAAGAATTGAACTTGATTTTTATGAAAATTTTTCAAGTATGGATTTTTTTATACTCCTTAATATGTTAATTTATGAAAGCAGAGAACAAAGAGCATTGATTTGCAATTTAGAGGCATTGGGAAAAGCTGCCAATTAGTAATCCCTACCTATTGCCCAGATCAATCTTTAAAAACTAACCTTTCCCCCTCTACGCAGCAATTTAGAGCTTTTGAGGACAATTCACCAGGGGCAGTTTCACCCACCACTGATGGCCACCACCTCAAGGTGCTCCAAATTTGAATTATTTGTAGGGAGGAGCGTCCTGAGTTTCTTTGGTAATAAACAGAAACCTGGCTGTGTTTACCAGGACTTGGACTGGGGATGACCACCGGCAGGAGCACACTTTACAGCAGTTTTTTGCCTTTCAATTCTCACAGGGTCACATCTCCCTCAAGCATAAAAACCCTGCACTGTTTAGACCACTTCCTTGAGGCGGTTTCTCACCTGAGCTCTGTGGAGCCGGAGCTGGACAGTTGTTGCATGGACTGTCCTGTGACCTGCAGGACGCTGGTCTCTAATCACTAGTTGCTAGTAGAAGTCTCTCCCCGGCACCCAGGGGTCATGACCAAAGGTGTATTCAAGTTTCCCAATTTTCCCAAGGGGACAAACTTGCTGCTCTAGAGGCTTGGTGACATAGAACACTCTTGAACATTTTTTCTTTTCTCTCTCTTTTTTTCTTTCACATGGGAAAATTCCTGAAGGGCTCATTATCAACTCAACCAGGACCATTTTTCCTGAAAGTATGACTCAACAATTCCCACATACATCTCATTGTCTACAATCAAGTCCCTTGGCCATTTCTGTCTGTGAGAAAGTTATGAAAAATAGCTTTGATTACGTAGGCTCATGGCTGCTCCCAACAGTCACTCCATCATAAAGGATGAGTGGGTGTTGCTGTGGTCACCCCCAGAGAGACACTTGATGTTAACCCAAGGCCAGTAAGGACATCCAGGGTGGAGGCAATGTCTCACATCACGTCATTTACGTACCGCTAACAGATTTTGACAGCTTTTTCAACACCAAGTCTTCTACATCTTAGTTTTTGCCTTTATGGGTAAATTGATTTCATATAGTTATTTGTTTAGCTTAATTTTATTTATTTAAAAAAGGCTCCTCTGATCTGGAGCATCCCCCAAGTTCACGTGTTGAAGGCTTGGTCCCCGGACCGACTGCTGGAAGGTGGTGGAGCCTTTGGAAGGTGGGGCATTGAAGGAGGCCTTTGGGTCATTGAGGCCATTTTCTTGATGGGGGTTGTGGGACCCCAGCCCCTTCCTCTTTCTCCCTTTCACTCCCTTGCCATGAGGTAATGGTTTGGGGATGCCCTGCACTTCTGTCATGATGTTCTGTCTCACCACAAGCCCAAAGCAAAGGGGTCAACTCAACCTTTTCCCTTTATCACTCAATTATCTCAAGTGTTTTGTTACAGTGATAGAGAGCTGATGAACCCACAGGAGCTTTATCTTGTACCATCATGGGAGAGCCCATTCAACTTGCCATGAGGACAATGACTGTGGCTGTTGGACTGCACCCCTGAGCTGCACCCCTGAGCTGCACCCCAGAGCTGGTGAGGCTGCAGGTTCATCCCAGGAAAGTCTTTCCCCATGTGGAACAGACTTAGCCTTGACCAGGAAGAACTTGAAGAATGAAGTGCAGAGACAAGACCCTGTTCACAACAGCCATGTGCTATGCAGGGCAGCACCATGAGGTGTGCTGAGGAGCAGATCTGGGGTGCCAAAGCTTCCAGAACATTCTGCATGCTCTGCCTCCAGCTCTTGTCCCAGCCTCTGGTACCCAGGAACAACAGTGCAGGATCACTGCTCTCTGTGACTAGCTTCTCACCAGGTTGTGGGAGGCAGTGCTCCCATCCTCCAATAGGTTGAAGCAATGGCCTGGCTGTCTTCCCTGGAGGCCATCTGTCCCCACAGTGTAGGATGCATAGCAGCACCCTGTCTTCTGTCCACCAAATGCCTGCAGCATCTCCCTGTGTTGGTGACCAACACGTCTCCACACAGCTGTGAAGGTCACCTGCAAGTGGGAGAACAGAAGGACCCTGGAGAGGACCTCAGGTACCAAGTCCTGCTGCTGTAGCACCTTCTTCATTCTGTGGCTCACTTCAGTTCTGCTTCTCTGATCCAAATCTGAAGGATCCAGAAGATAACCATAAAACACTATGACATGACTCAGTAGTATAAAATCCTTGCTGAGGATACTAAACAATATCCCCCAAGACCAAGTGTGAGCTTACCTTTGCTAATGAGGAAAATGAGAAAGTTTGCAAACCCCACAGCACCTGGGTAGATTCTCCTGGACGTAACCAGTACTGAAGGAGGGTTGAAATGGAGATAATTCACAGCTCCGCCATTTACTGACATTTTCTTTGGTCTCATAGCCGTGCCTTTGTGTGTGGGAGACAGAGGTCTGACTAAAAGACAAGCCAGCACAGTGAGAGGGCTTTAGGTTTCGGGAAGAAGTGTCCTCCAAAGGCTCCTGTACTGAAGGCTGGTCCCTCCATGCAGTAATGTTTAGACCTGGGCTTTGGGGATGAGTGCTTGGATCATGAGGGCTCTGACCCCACCAGTGGATTAAACCATTGAGGGATTCATAAATGAACACATGGTTAGGAGGTGGTAGAAACTTGAGGGGGCTGTACCTAGTAGAAGGGAGTGGTCTTTAGGGCTGTGCCCTTGGGGACATGTCTTATCCCAGGCTCCTCTCTCTCTCTCTCTCTCTCTCTCTCTCTCTCTCTCTCTCTCTCTCTCTCTCTCCTTCCAGCTGCCATGACCAGAGCAGCCGTCCTCTCTCACACCCTTTCTCCCTAAGGTTTCTGCCTTGGAGCCCCCTGACCATGGTCAGAAAACCTCTGAAACCGTGAGCCAAAACTGCACTTTCCTCTTTTAAGTTGCTTATGTCAGGTATTTTGGTCCTAATGAGGAAAAGCTGACTAATCAGTGGGTGTGATTTCATCCAGTTTCAGGCAGAGGGAGAAGAACACATACCATAATTTCTATCTTCTCTAAGTTCCTGAAATCTATGTGCTCACAATCATCCATACATGCGACATCATCTTTCAGAAGGCCAAGACGCTCAGCCGCGCCTGATTCTAGGACCCTGGAGCACAGACCGAGTGACCACAGCCGCTGGTGTGTTCCAGATTCAGCTCCCAGCTCTGCAGGTTCAAGGGCTGGCCTTGTTCCATCTAATAGTGGTGCAGAGCATGGCGGCTGCTATAACAAAAAAGACCCCAATATACATCAATGAAGAAGTGTGTGGTTTATTCAAATACAAAGAATGGGTAAAGAAAAAGCCCTGGCTTTCCCCCCATTTACTTGTATATTTATTGAATGGTTTCATTCACTGAAAACACAGGCCCTCAAGTTGACTGAGCCCTTCCCCAAAGATACAGCTCTGTCTTTCCTCTTACAGCATATAATTGGAACTGACAAAGAAGAGTAGTTCTTTGAGTTAAAAAAAAAATAGTAAATTGCTTTATTTCTGTTCATAGCAAAGGCAATCAGTTTGCAAGTCAAACTTGGTTTTCTTTTCATTATATTGCTAAACAGATTTTCATGATTCTATTTAGAGTCCCCAGGGAGCACACAGGGAACGGGAACAGGAGACGTGCTGAGACCAGGCAGCAGTGGACTTAGGAGGCCTCCTTCGCATATGGAACTGATCAATTTAATGAGAGCAATACCCACACATCAGCCAGGGAACATGCCCCAAGTCTAACTGGCAAAGTTGTACACTAACTTAGATTTGCTTTCTCCTAGCTTTGGTCTTCTTCCTGAATTTGTAATTCAGAGCTGAGGTTTGACTTGCCGGCAGAGCTAAGGGACACGGCTATAGCCCTTCCTGTGCGGCAGGCTTGGCTCACCTGGCCTGATGATCAATTTACCAAGTTCATTCTTCCAAGGCTCCAGCCCAGTTGTGAAGTCCATGTCTTAAGGAGCAGGTCTCAGCGGCCTGGTGATGATCGCTGAAGACCAGAAGCACAGTCCCAGGTGCCCCAGGCTGGGGCTCATGTCACACAGTGCTGGAGATGGAACCCAGGGTCCCTCATGTGCTCTGTGCTCACCCTACCCCTGAGCTACACCCTCAACCCTGAGAGTTTACATCCCTTCCCATATACCTGGTATCTACTGGAAAACTATAACATCTGTCAATTCTGGGACCACAATTATGCATTGATATGTCAGTCCATAGCAGTTTACCACACTGAAAAGGAAACAATAATTCCTCATGATGCTACTGTTCTCAATTTTTTTTTTGTTGTTGTTATTTTTGTTTTTAGATCTGAGTGATACATCTAAGCAGGGTATAATTACACTGAAACTTGTTTGCTATTAATACATTCCAAAATCTCTCAAAACAAAAGAATAGATATTCAAATTGTAACAAAGCATCCCATACACACCAGAGCTGCTATCACAGAGGTTGAGAAGACTTGCTTTCACATTCTACAAAGAAGGTCGTAAAACAAGACAAGGTGTTCTTCCCACATGCTTCCCCGACAAAACATGAGACTCTCAGAAGAAACACACAGCAATTCAAGGGACTTGTCAAAAAGGTCCCTTGCCACTTACACAAATGATGTCATTTCTTTTATTCATTTAGATACAAGGAAATGGTTAGAAAGAATGGGGTCTATCAGTGATATAAATAAGTAGCTATAAACATGTTTTTAGTTTTTTCCAACCCAGACTTCCATTATATGTCCAGAGACAATAAAATTTCCAGCAGGGCATTTATGATGGTCTGTTTTATTTCAATTCTGTCCAAACGTAAAATTCTGGAAACAAATAAAGTGCATGATATTAGAATTGGACTATTTGTCACAAGGTGTAATATCCCACAAGGTAAAGCTTTTAGGCATTATGGGATTGGGTGCAAATCTGTGATATGCAAAAAGCAAAGCATTTTAGTCTTTGAGTACTAAAAATAGTAACAGAATTCCCAATTCTTAGGTAGGTGTGATATACTAAGTACAGTATGTAGGCATTTTACATCTCAGGTGCTATTTAACCTTTGCAATAGCTCTTTGAATGGTGTGTTTTTATCTATATTGTGTTAATGTGGAAATGGAGCCTGTAAGACCCAGCTACTTGCTCATGATTATATAGGGAGTACTTAAAAAGCAAAAAACCAAAAAAAAAAAAAAAAACAGAATTTTCCTTAGGTCTGACTTGATTGGGAACACTGTTCCCTTGAAATATCCACCAGGCTTGCTTTCCTTAGGTCCCTGCTGAAATACCACTTTACTGGAAAAGACATTTGGAATGCCCTGAAGTGATGTGCCCCAGCCCCCAGCACCTTCCCCGTCTGTCACCCAAGGGTCCCTATGTCTTGGTTTGCTGTTTGTGTCCTGCACTGGACAGCTCCCCAGGAGGCAGGGCTAGCAGGCAGGAGAGAGCATGGACTACCACTTGCCCTCAGCACATCCTGCTGAGCCAAAGGCAAACACACTCAAGACATGCGCTCTCAAACCCTCTGCTAAATTCCCTGGGCATGTCCAAGAATTCTCTAATTGTTAGGCAAACCTTGAACCATGGGTAATGGTGGCCCTTGTCCATTAATATCTCCCTACTTCTTTGTCTATTGGCAAAATACAGATCAATACCTCTCTTGTAGAAGTGTGTTAGAAGACTTTAAGAACTTAAATGGCAATAATTTGTTAGGTTTATAGCCTCAGGATAATCCCAGAGAGCTAATAATTCTTGTTCACTTTTAAAATGAGGATATCATTTCTGGCTGTGTTGCAAAACCAGATCACAACTGTGTGAGAGTTTGTCACAAGTTGAAGGCAACTAGGTGTCACTTGATGCTTCGCAGGGAGACTGAGGCTCTGCTGAGACAGCTCTGCCCCTTTTCTTACCAATTACAGCTTGTGAGCTTCCAGAGTGGTCCTCTTTGCTAGATGCTTTTTGTCCTGCTTCTGCTGACCTGCTCTGCACCCTGCCCTGCCCCTTCCAGGATGCTAACCCCTTGGTCCCACTGAACCTGACTTCCCGGCCTGCTGACTTCCAGGCATGTTGAACCAACCGGAGGCCACAGGAGGACTGCTGGCCAGGGAGAAGACAGGTCAGAGCATTGTCCTCCCTACCTCCTGGGTGCCAGGCCACCTTCCCAGATTCCTGCCTTTCTCTGAGGAAGGCCACAGCCCCCATGGGGACCTCCTGGGGTCCTGGGGACAGGCTCATCCTCCTGCCCTTTCTGTTTGGGGCAGTTGCTGCTTCCACTTTTGCTAGCTCTTGGGTGCCTCACCCTATCTTGTTCATTCCCTTGTTTCCGCCAACATCTGTTTAGGGAGCTCCTGTGTGTTAACATTTCTCTGATTTCCCATTTGGTAGTGGCCTACAGATTCATACTGGCCTTGGTATAATAGCTAAGCTGGCCCTTCTGTTGGCTTCCTAGGTGCCATACTGTGGTAAGTACTCAGCCACAGCTGATCTGTCCCCATTTTATGTAGGAGGAAGTTAAGGCATGCGCTGGTCATTTGCTTCAGAAGTAGCTTATGTGGGATTTGAATTGAGACCATTTGACTTCAGGAAACAGCAGTTTTCTACTTTCAACATCTGAAATGAGGGCTGTGCCCAGGGACCTTTTCAGACACATAATGGGGTTGACATGATATACTATGCTCTAGTCCCTGGGCATTGGGGGAAGTGCTTATCCAACGTCATCAGCCGAGCTCCCCAGAATCCCATGATCAATCCGGCCAATAGAAAAGCTTTTCTGTGCCACCGTTAATTTGTGCTTGTTAATGTATAATTAGGGCTCAGAGTCTCGCTTTCTTTTATGGAGACCATGCAGAACCAGGCAGAAAGTAGGGGTGATTTATACACAATCAAAGAGGATTACACAAACCCCTTTTCAAACTAATGGAGGTAATAAAAGATTTCACAGCCATTTCTGCACCTAAGGCTTCTCATATTTCAGAATAAAGACTGGGGAGAGGCTGGTAGCAGTGGTGTTCTGAAACTCAGCTCCTGCCAGACTCGTGGAGGCTATTTTTTTTTTTTAATTATGAGCTTATTGTTAAATATAGCCATTATTAAATGATGTAAAACTAAACAACATCCCAACTTCTGCAATTATTCCAACAGTAAAAAAGATGGTCCTCCCACGGTGAGCAGTGCAGAGGCTGAAGAAGGTTCCATACAGTGAACATAATCATATAAAGCTTAAAATAGTTCAAAAGTAGATCACTTATCCGATTTAACCACAGTAAGTTTAATGCGAAGAACAGACTGAGATGAAATCCACTGGTCAGACCATGGTTCAGCAAAAGCCATGTTTTGTCAACTGAGACACAAGTTCAGCAAAAATCAGCAGAAACACTGGGTACTGAGTGGCTAGAGGGAGTTCTAATAAATGATATTCACCTCTGTTATTAATTGCAAATGCCATTTTACATATCATTTGCATCAGTACCATTTACAGACAACTCACAGACACATGCCTGTTTTTCTGTTGTTAAATATTTGCCAGAAAACCATGAAATATATCCATGTTTATTGCAATCCAATACCTGTCACCTGCAGCTGGTGCTATGGATTCTTGGGACAGAGGGAATTATAGGCAAGCAATGTTCAAGGAAACTTTCTCTGATTGCCAGCTTGGAAGTTTCTTTCTTACATGTAAGATCCTTGTTCTATCATGCCATAAATCAACGTTGCTTAAAATCACATGACGGTACTCCATCTGCTTAAGGTTAGTGGTAGATCTGTCATCTGCAAAGATTTCTAAGTGCAGAGGACCCTTCTGCTGTTAAACAGGTCTCAGTGCATCCAATCTTTGCAACTGCCCTGTGAAGTAGATACTCCATTAGCTCCACGTCATAGACAAGGAAACTGAGTCAGGAGAGGCGCTTCACTTGGAGAAAGCTACAGGCCGGTAAGCAAACACAGTTTTATTCAACTGCGTCTAGAAGCCAGGTCCCATCCAGTGTGCTCCTATGACATGCAGCTCCTACAGCTCATCGGCTGCACAGCTCAGCAGCTGCAGAGCAGTGTCACGGCTCAAATGTCCTCCTGATGCTGTCGAGAGATGTCGCAGCACGAGGACCTCCATGCTAAGTGAAAGACCAAGAGCCAAAGGCCGGGAGCCTGGGCCTGGCTCTGGACGCAGCATCAGCAGAATCCACCTCCCATGACAATCCCAGTTGGCCTTGCAGGAGCTTCTTTCCCTGAGCCTCTGTCTCTAGGCCAAGAAGATGAGCAGTTTGTCAAAGCCTCGGAAGTTCCACAGTGCATTTCTCCTGTGCGTCTCCTGCTGGCCTGCCCACTTCCCAGTGCCCACAGGAGCCTCTGCAGATTATCTTGCTCTCACCCTGCAGGTGCTGCCAGCTGCATCAGCAAGGTGAGGCCGAGCTCAGCCCCTCTGTCCATGTCCCTTCTCTCCAGGCCTTGGCTCTTCCTGTCCTCGTTGCTGGGCAGCCCCACATTCTGTTTTTATTTTCTAGTCTCTGGGGATGACCTAAACCTTGCCTGCTTTATATTTCCTGCGAGGATCTGTTTGACTTCTCCACCCCATGTCCAGCGCTGCTCAGAGCCAGTAAATCTCTGGAGGGAAGATACAAAAATGTCGGTCTCACCCCAGTAAGTTTCTGATCCTTCCGGCCTCTTGTCCGCTCGATACAGGCTGTCCCAGCGGGTCCCCAATGTCAACACACAGGGCTTTTAAAAAACATCTCCAACTCTCATGGTTTTTCCCAGAGGTAGATTTGTTCTGTGGCAAAACAGCACATCATGGCTAGAGTAGAGTGTGTCTCACTGATTCCCCATCACCTCTGGATTTCACGTCCTTCTTCGGGTTTTGGCTTAGTTAGAAACCTGTGGGCATCTCGAAGCTTCTCAGAAGTGAGCCCTGGGGAAGAGGAGGAGCTGCTTGGCACATCCCAGACAGCAGCACTGGACAGGACACCGTTTCCCAGGTCACTGGAGTGTGGTTGTAAGGGGCAGCGATGCCACCGTGAGACCTTCTAGCCTAGACTTTGCGTGGTCTACAGTCGATTAGCATTGCCTCCAACTCCTAGGCAGAGGCCTACAAGTAACTTTATTAGGTCAGAATAATATTTTTAAGAATGGTTATTGTCAGGGACTATGTAATGAGAGCTTACGTTGACCTAAAATGAGAGAATATTGAAGGATAGCGAAGACAAAATCTACAGTGATTAGATTTCTCAGAGAACAATAAATGCTGCTGGGACTTGGAAAAACACCACTTTATTTACCAATGATTTATTCCTGGGAAACGGGGTAAAAAGGAACAGCAAACACGATCAGATAATCTCATTTACTATTTATGCGGCGTGTCCAAGTGGTTTCTTTGAATATTTGCATACGTGAGTTAAATCTATTCTGAATGCTTTTGATGCATAGCCTCAATCGGTGCTTGTTTATGTGTAGATGCTCTTAAATTATGTAAGTAGTGTATTTTGATTTCGAGAATAGAAAAGGAAAAATAAACTAAAGATCATTCATCAGCTTATTATATGGGCTAATATTTTAGAGCAGGAACAGCAAATTGTTCTTGTAAAGAGAAGAATGGTAGACGGCTTTGGCTTTGTGGCCCCCTGACTCTGATATGACTTCTTAACATGCTTGGCATTTAACGTGGAAATAGACACGGACAGTTCATTCAAAGCAAGCGTGTCTGTGTTCTCAGAGAGCTATGTTTGCAAAAGCAGCATTGGGTCAGATTTTCTTGTCCTCGTTTGCTAATGCCTGCTTTATAAAGGACCTCTCTTTCAAGAAGGAGTCTGCTGGTTAACTTTATTCACTCGATACAGTAATCACACACACTCACACACACACACACACACACACACACATATATGCATGTATAGAGTCAGCTATATAATTCATTAGCTTGAGCTGCCATGCATGAGAGAATACCACAGATCATAATCAGTAACTTAAATGATAGAAACTTATTCTTCATGCTTCCGGATGCTGGAAATCCAAGAAGGTGCTATCCGATCTGATGTCTGTGAGGTTTCTCTTCCTGGCTTGCAGACAACCACCTTCTCGCTGCACCCTGGCGGCTCTTTCCTGGTGTTCGCATAAGGGGAGGGTGGCTTCTGATGCCTTTCCTGCTTTTTAGGAAGACACCTTTGATTAGGGTGATGCCCACATGAACTTGTTTCACCTTAATTTTTCCCCTGAAGGTCTTATCTCCAAAGAGAGTCATGTGAGTGAATTAGACCTGAATAGATGAATTGGGGAGGGCAATAATTCGACCATAATTGAACAATTATACAAAGTGTGCATAGCTGTCTAGTAGCACATACACTGGATGGGCTTCTGTGGACATTGGGTCCTGGACCCTCTTTTTCCTTCCCCTGGCTGGGCTCCTGCCTCAGCCTTTTCCTCAGTTTGGATCACCCTGGCCGAGCTCTGCACCTGACTGGCTCCTTCTGATCCTGGCCTACGAAGGTAGCTCCTCCCTGCTGCTTGCTCTCCAGCCTGCTCCCTGTTGGTTCCCTTCATTCATCCCACCATTACCTGGAGGCACTTTTCTGATTATGTGCCCTGCCTCTCGCCTCCCCACAACCATGAGGACCTGGAGATTCAAGCTTGCTTGTGCCTGGTTCATCAGAGTCTCCTGCCTGGCTCAGGAGGAAGCACCCTGCATGTAGTTCATAAATATTGGTTGACCAAGTCAGCACTGTTTGATTGTCATGTGCTGCCCAGTCAGATGCTACTTAATATGGAAATAGACATGAACAATTCATTGCTTTTGTAGACATGTAGAATTCCTTGGTTAACACTGCTGATTCTAGTTTTCTATTATGACAGGTTTCCTGAACTGGATCTGGATGGAGGTTCAGTCTTGGAAAGCATCCTTGCCCCTTGAAGGATCTTGTGGGTGGAACAATTGAAGGGAAGCCTGAGATCCTGCCCTTGGGCTCTTGGGAGCTAGTGGCCTGGAGTCTAAGGGAAGGTTGGAGTCAGGCCATACACCAACTCTTGGACTGTCGGGGACCTCAGGCCACCCATGATTCCCTTCATGGGTGTCTGGAACTGTAGGGAAAGGAAAACCAGGAGACCATGCTTTTCATTCTCATTGAGCACATGGTGTCTCAGAGCCCTCAGATTGTGGCTATCTCTGCAAATAGACAGGCTTGTTTACCATCTAGCAATCCTAAAATACACAAGTGACAGAAAACTGAAAGCATACCTTTGGATTCCATTAATATTAGGAATGTTTGATTCATATAAAACACAACTCAAATTGGCTTATAAGAGGAAAGCATATTTTGAACCGCATGACTTGGAAATCTTGGTTGGGTAGCTTCTGGAATGGGTGGACCTGGGTGCTCAGTTAACATATTCAGAAGACCGCTTGCTTCATGGTGGAATTCCAGCAGTATTGGCTGAGCATGTGGTAAGTTCCTGGATGTGGAGGTACAATAAATTGACAAGTCCAGGGATCCAGGCATAGCCACTGTCACTATGGAGCTGACATCCCAGAGGGGTGTCCTACACACTCAGCACTGCTATCCTTGGATTTGTCATTAACTTCAGCAGAAGCCAGATGGCAGGGCACAGTCCTTCATATCTGACACTTCTCTAGCATGGTAGATGGTAAGACATAACAACACCCTGTGAACGACAATTCAGATCCCTGTACTTTTCACTATACTCCCTGAATTGTGGTGGACCTGAGCGACACAGAGTGAAATTAAGTCATATCTCCAAACCTGAGCTGGGGACTAAGAGATAGCAAGTGCTGATTGTCTTAGTTCTGGGACACAGCTGGAGTGGGACTGGGACAAGGCAACCCACCTGGACAGACTGAGAGTGGGGCCATTCCCTGAGGAGACCGGTGGTCCAGTGTCAGAAGAGAGTGGACGCTCTCCAGAAGCCAGAGAAGACCAGCATCCACGCCATTGACCCCACGTCCTCAGGTGTGTGCCTCAGAGTCAGGCTGCGGACACCAAGGACAAATGCATCTTTAAATGTTTTGAAACATGTTGCTAATCGCCTTTCAAAAACCTGCCAATTTATTGTACTGCCACTCAGGCAATTTCTTTAAGTGGTGAAGAAATTTCTTAAAACAGTAAAAACTGTGATTAAAATGTAAAATGCCTTAATATATACTGAGATGGATTTCAAATGATTAAAGACTTCCCATTAAGTGTGCTAAACTGTCCATTACTTCATATTTGAATCATGTCTAAAATGATACCTAATTACCATTGTTAAAATACAGAATAAAAAGAAAAAAAAACAGTATCAGCTTTGGAGAAATGTAACTCTTTCGTGCATCTGTCAGATTGATAAATTTTCAATTACCTTCTTCCCCCTAAAAATGAGCACAGCCCTCCGCTTGCACTGGGAGATGACCAGCACAAATTTCTATTTCTTTTTGAGCACTCCATCAGAAACATTGAGTTAAACAGAGGGAACACACTAGAAAAATCCCAAATTTATAGCTTCAATGGAAAATTTCCCCAAATAGTAATGACATAAATTTTCCATTATCGAAGTTTCCCAACCCTGTAGATGGGCCTGAGTTTCTTCACAGAGCGGGCTGCCCTGCTTGGAGCTGTCCAGCATGACTTCTTGTTGGGTGTCCTGAAGGCCACTCTTTCTTTGAGAGCCCATTTTGAATGAGTGGGCAGGGAGCGGTGTGTACCAGGCAGTGGCCCACGGAGTCCACTCTGCAGCCACGAGCTCAGAAGCTGTTGCTGTTCCCAAAAGGACTCCAGCATCTTCTCCTGCCATGGTTAGTTCTGGAATATTCCCCAAAGACCATATGCTGAAGGTTTGGTCCCTGCTTGTGTGGTGCTCTGAGGTGAGGAACCTCAGAGGTGGGGTCTATGGAAAGAAGTTAGGTCACTGGGGGTTTGCCCCCAAAGGGGATATGGGACCCCTACTCCTTTTCTCTCTCTCCCCAGGGGAGGGGCAGCCTTGTTCCACACCTGGATCTACACCATGATGTTCTATCCTACCACAGGCTCAAAAGCTATTTGGGCAACTGACCATGGACAGAGATCATCATCCCAATTAAGTCCTCTGTCTTTACAAATTATATCTCAAATGCATTGTCACAGGGATGGAAAGCTGACAGCACATCTCCCAGTGCAATGAGAAAAACATTCAGCCTCGGCACAGCCCTGATTCCCAGGGTCCTTCACAGGGGATCCATTGCTCTTGGCCCTGCGTTGCCCTTGTACCTCCACATTTGCATCCACTGATGGTCAGGTGGGCATTCTCTGGTTTCCATGGTGACCACTCCAGACCATCAGGGCAGAAACAAGTGATCAAAGAAGTGTTCATTAATTTATTATCCCTAGATCACTGAATTATGAGACCACAATTGAACAGCATCTCAAAGAACTGATAGCTTTTTTTCCCTTATAGATTGATCTAGAAATCTTGTCTGGTGTCCACAGAGAAACCAAAGGGGCAGAAGAATGTTTTGTCCACACTTCTTCTAGAACTATAAGTTCCAACAAGGTGTTATCCAAGCACTTTATGAATTGAGGTAATACGTACACGATTGATAAGAAAACAAGGAATTTTCAGTGTAAGCGACCCTGAGAGAACTGAATGTAGACTGTGGGGAAAGAAAGGAGCCCCTCACCACTACCCAATGCCCTGCCGGCTCCTCAGAGTTCTCTCTTTCCAGACCTAAAGAGAAGCAGGACTAAGCATTCGGGTGAAGGTCTGTGTGGGCTGGGTGGGGCCCGGCACACAGCCCTGTGTGCAGACGGTGGGAAGCTCACTCCCTCTGTCTGGGGATCTCTGCTAGACATGGTCTCTGCACAGCAGAGGTCTCTGGTAGCTCCCTGGGGGACTTCCATCTCACCTTCATCTCCTCCAGACCTGGCAGCACTTCTGTCTGTGCTGTTCGCTCTGTTGGGCCTCTTGCCATGTGACTGTGGGCTCCAGGGGGACAGCAACTGTGTCTCTTGTCCTGTGCTGTGCCCTTGTTCAGAGGGCTCTGCTATGGGCTCCACAGTGATCCATGGAATGACTGGACAATTCAAAGAAGGGACAGACGGAAACAGTTGGTGCAGGGTTCCTGCTCCCAGTCTGTGCTGTGGACTGCGGGTCCCTCAAAGCACCCAGCTCAGCCTGTGAACACCGGGCTCTTCCCCTCATGGTGGCATCAGACCCTGCCCAGGGGGAAAGCCATCTGTCACCCCTCCTTCAAGAGGCAAATCTGCTGCCTTCTGAGCTACAGGATCCTGGAGTCGGGTATTCTTAACCTACTGACAATCAATTCCCTTCATTTTTGAGATGTGATAAAACAAAGAAAACAGGTGCTTTACCTGAGTTGAAATCCAGCAAACACACCCCACCCCATGGGAACTGGGGAGGTCTCTGAACATAAAGGATCTCATCTGCAAAATAATAATAATAATAATAATAATAATAATAATAATAATAAAATGCCACTTTACAGAATATTATTAATCTTTGCAAAATATTTCAAACATGTAAAAATGGTAATTACTGTATATTTAATAATATTGATTTTTAATTAATAATTTTTATAATGCTACATGAATAATGTTTTCTGAATCAATATCTACCACATGTGGCTTTTCACTGTTTTATGGTTTTTTCCTTCTTTCCACATTTTTCTTTCCTCTGATTCCAATATGAACTTTCAGTATTTCAAGCTACAGACCAGAAGAGTTGATTGTGAAAGTTTTGACTATGACCCACAGTAAAAAAAAATACCCAGGGAGAAAGATCTGTGTCAGGGTCTGTGCCTCCACATCCTCATACACACATACAACAGAAACAAAACTTCTTTGTTAACTGTAGTTAGTTCAGTATTTTCTTCTCCTTTTTGTCTTGTTTCATTTTTTTTCGACCCTGTTCTAGTGTGTTCTGCATCATTTTTAAATTTATAATTTTTAAATGTTCATTTCCAGTTCATTTATTCTGTGCTAGCAATTGTGACCTGAAAGAGACACTTGGAGGAATTACCCCAACAACAGAAAGTTAACAGAGAGTAAGTTATTATTATAAAACAAATACACATAGACCAGAATGGAGTTTTTTTTTTTTTTTTTTTTTTTTTTTTTTTTTTAATGAGCTACCAAGCTACGGGAAGACATGGAGGAGCCTTATCTGCATAGTGCTTCTTGAAAGAGGCTGATCTGGAAAAGCTCCATCTCTATGGAGCCAAGTACAGGTCATTCTGGACCAGCCTCTGGCAGAGGTGAGGAACCCTTGTGGTTGTCGGGGTCGGGAGGACAGGTGGAGCTCAGAGGTCCTCAAGGGCAGTGGCACTACTCGGCATCACAGTGAGGGGGTGGACACAGGACAGTAAGTGCCCCTCACCCAGGTGTGATCTTGGGGTAAACTAGGGAGCCAGTCAGCAGCAGCACATCAATATCCACTCATTGATGGTGACAGATGTTCCACACAGATGCAGGACATTAACGACAGGGGCCACTGTTTCAGGGAGGGAGATAGGCCTGTGGGGACTGTCTGTACCTCATGCACAATTTTCTGTAAACCAAAAATGGTTCTGAAAACAGAGCTTTTTAAATCACGTTGACCACATGGAGATGCACCTTGGCATCCCGTGACAGTGGGGAAGCACTCTGGGGTGAGGCGGAAGCCCCAGCTTTATGGGCCGAGGCTTTTCCTACACTTCCCTCTCACCCCAAAGCTGCCAGGAGGCTGATTGCTTTACCGTGACAAGAATCTCATCCCAGACAGACTTTCATGTGACACCTCTAGATGGAACAGAGAGGGGGAAACTCATTAATGGCTTCTGAATCCATCTCCAGGTTTCCCCGTGTCTGTGCTCTTCCTTTTGATCTGGGTGAGCCTTGCCGTCTGGCTGGCCGAGTCAGATTGTCAGGTCTCCCTGTTCCCTTCACACCAGGGGCTTCAGGAGACAGAAACGAGATCCCAGTGAAAGGTCCCCATGGGTTCCTGTGGGAGGTGAATGTCAGGGTGAAGGGGAGGGGACATGCCATCAGCGAACAGAGGGGATAGCAGAAAAATACCACAGAAGAAGAGGCTCAGCTGAGTCTTCTGTAGAAAATAATGACAACAAAAAGTGTGTGTGGCTGCGGGGGGTGGGGGGGTTGCTTAATGAAGCATGTGACGTTTGTCATTGCATCAGAATTAAATAGACAAAGTGGGCCTTGGAAAGACTAGAAACCGAAATATCAGCCCTGGGGATGTAGAACACAGGTGGACTTGGTCAAAGAGCCCCAAGTGTGTGTCAGTCTGTCCAACTCAAGATTCACATGCCTGAGTGACCCAGGTTAGTTCAGACCCCAGCCCCTGCCCTCTCCATAGGAAGGGTGGGGATCAGGATGGACACCCATGTATCCCACAGAGCCAGGGAGGACCCTCAGGCAGAGTCAAGATGCCCACACCAGAAGAAGGGGGCAGGCCAGACACTGGGCTGTCAATCACAGGCAAATGAAGACAGCCCCTCACTCAGAGGGAAGGGAACCCAGACAGATAGCACAGGGCACTCAGAGGCACAGGTGCAGCTAACTAGCAGGTGAGCTGCAAGATGGAACTGGGCCAGGATGGACAGACTCCGAGGAGGAGAGTGGATCCTCACTGTCTGCAGTGGTTACACTCTAAGAAGTCTCAGAGAACACTAGATTAGCAAGTGCCCCCAAGGGAAATAGAGGACCAGTTCCTGGGGACCTCGGGTTACATTGCTTCAAAATTCCAGTGCACACCCTGGTTTTATGCGGGTTTCTGTTCAAAGCCCTCTTGCTGGAGGAACGCTGCTTCATGAGCACGGAGCTCCAGCCAGTCTTTGTGACTGAGCAGCGTCTGCAGCCTCATTGAGCTCCTGCCTTTGCTCACTAAGGCCTGTCACAGTCTCCCACGCGTAGGGACTCTAGACGGCACTTCAGCCCTCTTCCTGGGGTCTCCTGAACAGCAAAATCAACCACCAAAGCTCAAACCTTGACCTGCATGCCACTGGGTGGATCGTGGGGTTGGGATCTGCTTACAGTCTGAGTCCACAGAAGGGCTGAGTGCCACTTTCCTTGACCTGAGCTGAAATATGTTCATGGACAACTCCAATTTTTTGCCATTCTGCATGTCTTTGAATGGTTCTCAAAGTGTATTGAATATGGATTTTGTAGCTACAGATACATTTTAGTGAACCGGTGAATCCGTAATCAGGGAATCCACCTGTAGCGGTGATTGACTGCTCATGATGCTGATGAAGGCCTGGGGTCGGGGAAGTGGAGCTGTCTGGAGGCAGGGGCTGGAGAGAGGTCAGAGTTAAACAGACACCCCATGGCAGGTGCAGCCTGTGTGCTCCCTCAGACACTGCCCCTTCACAGAGCCACCCAGCTGCCTTGAAAGGGTCTTGGGAAGAAGGACGAGATCCAGTTTGTGCGCCTGTGTGAGAACTGGGGATGGGAGAGGTATCATCCCTGCCACAGCGTTTATTTCCTTTGATTTATGTCTTACATTTGAATGATTTTTCTCTTTATTACTCTCCCTCTTTCCCCCACCCCCCCTTATAGTATCCTATCAAAGGCCATAATGATGTCATTTAGACTTCTTAAAAGAGGCTTTTACAATTTCAGCAGTGGCCAATGAGTTTAGCAATTATATGCATGACTTACATGCCATAAGCCAGAACTTTATCCTGGAAATATGCAAAATTAGCACTAATAAGGGGTGAGCAATTTAGTGCAATTGTGAGAGTCCTGAATTTGGTGTGAGTCCAAGCTGGGTTTGAGTGCAAACTCTGCTACTCAGGACTTGTGACTCAGGGCTCATCTCTTCCAACCACCCAACTTGAGTTTCCATGTGGATAAGGAGAAGATTACAACCCTGAGCTGGTACGGATTCAATAGAAGCCAAAGGGCGAGTCTTCAATGATGGCAGCCACCATCAATACTATTTCAATAGGACCAAGAGGGGTTGGAGAGAAACCAGAGGAGGATCACTTCACAAGGAAGCTGAGAATTAGGTGCCTTAAAATGTTTGGCATGAAAATAAGCCACAGCAATATCAACGGGGACAACAGGACCTGGAAGCAGTGTGGGAAAGAAAGTGCCCAGGGAACTTGGGTATGAGGCAGAGCAGAAAGAATAGGGAAGAAGGGAGAGGATCAGGGAGGACAGGAAGCCCTGAGCCCCAGGACCAAGGACTGTGCCCCAGCTGGAGCCTGCTCCAGACACCGTGATCCAGACACTGTGATCGGGATGGCACCAACACCTGTATAAAGCGTCACACCCTCCTGCTGATGTTAAGCAAAGTTCAGAAATGCTTCACGGGTGCGGTGGCACACCCCTGTAATCCCAGTGGCTAGGGAGGCTGAGGCAGGAGGATTGTGAGTTCAAAGCCAGCCTCAGCAAAAAGCGAGGCCCTAGCAACACAGTGAGACCCTGTCCTAAAAAATAAATAAACAAATAAGGCTGGGGAAGTGGCTCAGTGGTTGAGTGCCTCTGAGTTCAATCCCTGGTATCCCCTCCCCACCAATAAAAAGAAAAAAAAATGCCTCACACCCAATGAGGTGTCACCCCCTCATGCCACCACCTGGCCTTGTAGTTCCAGCTCCTTGACCTCAGAGTGCTTCAGCATCCAGGACCGGGGGCCCAGCACTGCAGAGTCAAGGGTGTCCTGTCCACAGAGCTGGCTGCTGCCATGATTTCTGCTACAAATTCCACAAATGTTCTATGTAAGTACCAAATATCAGAACCCCCCCCCCCAGATTAAGGGATGTGTAAACAAATTATGTCCAAAATATAGATGTAAGATTTTCCTTGTATCAAAATTATGCATATTAAAAATTTGAAAAAAATAATAAAACCATCTATCGGTGTTGAATGTTGAATGATTGCATCACAATTTTTATAAAGTAGTAAAGATACAGAACGACATATTACAGTAATTCTAGTTTGGCTGAATGATTTTCTTTTCTTTTGCATTTGTGTAATTAAATTTTTCGTTAGATCCATATTTACACCAGCGTTTTTCAGAAACATATGTTCCCTCTGAACGGAGTATGTTATAAAGAACAAATCTCACTCCAAGAAGCCATTGTTTTCTCCAGTTTAGGAAAAAAGAATGCTTGAAAATATACAAAGGTTCATTTATAAAACAAATGGGAACCTATCTTTCAATTATAAAATGGCATTTTGGCTGCTTTTAATTTTATTTATTTATTCAGACAAACTAAATAATCAATGTTTCTCTAATTCCCTCTGGCCCAGTCTTCTCCTAGCCTGGTCAACATCTCTGCTCAGGATAATGGCCACAGAGAGGACTGATGGGGTCACAGCCCAGAGCACTCCAGCACCCAGGGAGGCCCCATGTGGCCTGTTCATGATCACAGCCGTGCCCTCCTACCATCGCAAACCACCCCCCAAAATCACTAATTTGTCCTCCATCTAATCAATTTTGTCATTTCTATAATGGTGTAGAAATTGATTCATATAGAATATCATTTTATTTTACCAACAACAAAATGGACTACAGATAAATCAGTTATAAAACAGTAAGCTCCAGAAGAAGCCAGAGGATAACTGAAGCTTCTTCCCTTATCACCCCTAAAAATACACCGTCTCAGACTTGTTCCCAAAATTTGGTGTTAATCATTATCAAAATGGCACTTGAACTTTTGAAAAAAACAGAAGCTTTAGCTCCCTATGATTTCCCTCAGTTGGAAATTTTCTGATTATATAAAAGGGAAAATCCAACACACACAGCCCTCATTCCTTCCGACCATATGTTACCAGCTCGGGCTCATCCTGCTGCATGTGGTGCTTGGTTTGCTCTGTTATGTGCTCTCAATCATCTCCCAGCACACAGGATCCTGGACATGCAATTCGGGCATGCCTCTGCCTGGATCTATTAAGATAGTGGAAGTTCTGGACACACAGGCCCTGAGCTTGCGCTTGAACAGCACGTGTCTCTGGTGGACAGGTGTCCCATTGGCTGAGGTCCTCAGCTGGCCTTATTCACTCCCCTTTTCTCCTGTCTGACACTGGGGACAGGTGGTCGGTTTGGGCAGCCCCTGGTTGTCCAGCAGCTTCTTCTTTGGGAGATGCTGCCTAAGACAGAAGAGCAGCCAGAGACAATTTATTAGCAGAGGTTGAGCAAGATGATTGGGATTTGTTAGAAGAGTGTGAAATCTGGTGTTTCTGAATGCAATAGGGTCAAAGTGAATCCAGGGACAGAGTCCTCCTTGAACCATTTCCCCCAAGGATATGAGATTCGATTGCTTCTTTCTTAAACTTTTACGTGGCTGTCTCATTACAGTAGGGCAATTTAAATTTATTTATTATAAGGATCTGTGTCATCCAAACAGTGAATCCACTGCAAGTATTATCCCTATGTCTTACATTTCCTGCCTTTCTTCATATGCAGTATGAAATAACCACGCAAGTATCCCACACCCTCAGATTGCCACACCCAGGTCTCCTCATTGGTCTACATGTCCAGGCATCTTCCTTGTAAGGGGCTGCTGCTAGACCCAAGAATCTTCCCCCAGAGAAATAGAGGGTTTCACTATGATAGGGATGAACACAGGACAGAGGATGAGCTGCTGTCCACCAAAGACATGGAAGTGACATTGCCGGTGTTTAAGTCTGACACGCTGCAAGGCCTTGCTCTCTCATGCATTCCATGGGTCCATATTGTCTCATTGGGGCAAAAAAAAGTGTTTTTAACACCTCTCATGAACATAAAATAATGAGCTGGCAGTGAAGAGGTTTCCCATTCCACACCCAGGGGGCAGCTGGCAACCCAGGAGGGACTCCCTTCAAAGGTGTGAGTATGACATGCAGGTGCTGCAGAGTGGTAGCCCTACTAGATGGAGCTCCCAATATCCTGACAGTCAACACCCTTCTCAGAGCAAGGAGAAACAGCCTTGGGAACAAGATGGGACCAGAAGAGTCACCTTGGAACTGAAAATCCTTCCTGATTTATTTGCTGTCGTCCATACCATGTCCACACCACCCACAGTTGAGGGGTTTTATTTATTTTTATTTTTTCCTTTTGGTGCTGCCAACACTCTGCCCCTGAAATACACCTTCCGCCTCATCCATAAATATTGAATATCTCTAGAAGGACTATTTTTAAACAACCAGCAGTTTTACTCCTAAAATGAACGATTCTCTTCATTATCATCAACCATCCAGCAAGCGTTCAAGTTCTTCCAATTACTGCAGCCTGTGCAGAACCATTAATCGATCGCGGGGAGATGTAAATTTCTTACAGATGAGCGTGTCAGCCATTCGCTCCACTTTGTGTCCACTGTGCCCAGAAAATCCCATTACCTGGGACATTTCTGCCTGATTCTCCACAGCTGGCTCTTCTGACAGAGCTGGTTTTGTTACAGGACACAAGCTACATAACTCAATCGTCCAAATAAAACCAGAATTAGCTTAGTTTGAAATAAGCTGATTGTGGTAGCAGCTTGGTGGAAGATGAGGCATCTGACTGGAAGAAATGAAATCAGCTTTTGATGGAATGAAAATGAGCAGAGATGTTAACGAAGCTGAAAAGCCTAGCTACTATGAAAGAACAAGTAATTAATATCGTCCCAATTTACAGAATTACCTGGGTGATGCTGGGATTAATTTCTTCTGATTACCCCCCCCCCCAGATACTAATGAAACAAATTTTGCAATTTCCTATACAATTGCAAATAGCTCTCACCTGTAGTAGCACGATCCTGGCTCTGTTCTGCTGTGACTGTCCGGGGAGCAGGGTGTGCATATGAGCAGTTCTTGGCAGGGGGAAAAAAGGTTCAATATAAGAGTCTTTTAGCCGCTTTGCCAAAGTTCAGGAGGTGACTGATGGCTTTGGGGAAGACCCCTGCATTCCTGAGCCCATTGGTAGATGGACTGGGGACAGGAAATAGAAGAGAACTGATCCATCTGCATTTTCTGAGCATAATCCTTGGATACCTAAATGCTGCCTTATCAATAAGCAGCTGTTTGATGCTGAAGGATGGTGGGAAGTCACTGTGTTCCAAGATTGGAGCCTGCCATTCACTCTGGAACCAGTGAGTGCCAATCCTCTCTGGGACCAGTGACCTTGCTGCTCCCCTGCCTAAACTTGCTGCATGCAGTTGGGCTCTTTATTATTTATCTTTCCTCCTTAGAAGAAGAATTTCACATTTGTCACCTCCTAGACCTTATCTGCCTGCATCATAATACCTGCACCTGTGTCCTGCCCACCCCATTCTAGGGTCTCTCCATCACAGAGGCAGGCTCTCCACATCAGCATTTGTCACAGTGTGAACTGGTCTGTCCCCTTGTTTCATTTACAGAATGCCTGAATTACAAGTTGAGCTGCATGCCAGTAGGAGGGTCCTCAGTGGTCCCATTCACCACTGTATCCCCAGGGACTGGAATGGGGCCAGCCTCCTCCTGGGAATAATGATGAATAAATGAGTGAATCTCCTGCAGTTCAAGGCCAATTTATCTCATGTAGATTCCTGTCTTCTTGGGCCAGCATCACAGGGCAATTCTGCCATAATTTTCTTAAAGGATCTAACTCTTGGGGGCAGGGTGATGGATCAAAAATAGAGAAAATTTTACTCTTGATTTCCAAAGAAAGGCACTTAAAACATAGAAGCAGCTGGATAAATAAGACATAGGAAGTTTGGAACCTTGTTAATGGATGTCAAGTTAACTCACCAAATGAGGTCTGTGAAAATAATGAGAACACAAAGTCTCCTTCTTGCCTTCAAATAGCTGTCAGTCAAAGATGTATGTTCTGCTCTCACACAAGGAAAGCACCATGTGTTGTTCAAAAAGCACAATGTAGTATTTCCATATTCATATCAGGTCTCCTAGCCTGTTCTAATTCAGTGGTCATTGCATTATAGCAGTGAACTGTTTCAAATCTTGTAGCCCCCCTCCAACCCCACATGCTTGTGTTCATGTATTCAAGTCTGGTGTATCATCCTCGAATGCCGTCCTCAGGCCTTGAATACTTCCTGTCACCCAGTTTGTCCTCACCAACCTCCTCAAGTTTGCCTGATGATATTGAGTATTGTTTCCAACTGAGGATGTGAATAAAAAAAGATAGACATCATTATCCAAAGTACATGTATGAAGACACAAATTGGTGTCAACAACCTTTATATACAACCAGAGATATGAAAAAAATGTGCTTTATAAGTGTAATAAGAATTGCAATGCAAATAATAATAATAATGATAATAATAGGTTAAAAATGAACTATAAGTGGACATGCAATCCCACTCTACGCAAGTCATTTGCTTGGGAGATGGATCTCAATCCAGCTCCTCTTGACAATGTCCTCATAGCCACAGAAGTCCTGGATGTGACAAGTCACCAACAAGTTCTGCTTCTTTTACAGGATGCCTTAGAGGTAGGCAGCAGAGGAAATATTTCTCAAACACAGCTGGATGACAGAAGCAAGGACATTACAAGGCCATCAGGTGCATTGCAGTGGGTCACAGGGTGCTGGGAATACCCCTCTGCTCCTGCCCTCATCCTTTTTAGCTCACAAACAGCCTGCACAAATGGAGCTCTGTGATCCATTCATTTTTTGTTGGAAGGAGCTTGGGGATCAGTCACTGGGGTTAGTGCTGTGTGTCCTAAGAAGGACAGCCACAACTTTGGAAGGACCTTGGCTGTGAATCCGGATGCACCAGGAGGCCTGCCCTGTGCTCTGCACCTCCTGTTCCTGGCTGATGTGGGTGATGAGAAGAGATATGTCCCTTCTCCTGTGAGACTTTGTCATTGCCCAGAACGCACTCCTGTGTACCATGGCATGTGCACACAGTGTTCAGCTGTTGGGCTGGGAATGACCTTTGGGCCATTAAATGGAGAAACTCAAGGAAACCACAGTGGCTCCACCACTTGTGAAGCACTAGAATCAGAACACAGTGGATTGAGTACTATATTCACATAAAATGGCATCACGGTCCCTGTGGGCAGATGGGCTGCTGTGGACCAGATTCAACTCTGAGCAGTCTGCCCCTGAGCAGCAGCTGCCCATCTCCAGCCAGGTTTCCAGTGCAGATGCCTCTGCAGTAACCACAGGGGTGGTGTTCCGCCTGCCGCAGCCAGCACAGGCGGTGCCACAGTGTACATGAGTGTGCTGGAATCACCTCTGATCCTCATTAGATCATCATGGTGCTGTATTCTTATTGGCCTCCTGCCATGTGCATGCATCTTTGGGGCAGGGTCCTGCTCTGCTCAGAGTCCACAGGCTGCAACATCACAGTCCTGTCTAAGTCTTGCCTCAATCAGGCGCCATTCCAGCCCTAGCAAGAGGAAGGCAAAAACTGCGTGCACATAATGGGCTCCCATAAGTTACATACAGGTGTGACCAAGAAAGGGTGCCATAAATGGCATGAATGGCTTATGCAGAGGTGGACAGAGCAGGGAGTGTTGGGGAGGTGGAGAGAAGGCTGTGGCTACGTGGCTACGTGGTAAAGTTGTGCTGCAATTGTGTACAATGAATCAAAATGCATGCTGCTGTCATATATACCTAATTAAAATTAATTACTGTTTAAAAAAGAGCAGCTGATGAATCCACACAGTCTGTCTCTGGCTTGTCTTCCCAGAAAAGCCTCAAGCTCTCCAAATGGCAGCAAGTGCCTTTCCCTCATTTTCTCAGAAACTCACACACTGATGTAGACTTGGGAGCACCATGGATGCCATGTGGTCTGTGCTGAGATCAGCAACCGTGAACCTGGAGGATGCTCGGGCCACAAGTGCAGGTCACTGGACCCCAGTGCTCTATGAATACAACCTGCTGGTCCTCTGCATGCTGCCCACTTGTCCATCACCTGCTATTCATCCTTTGGCCTCGCATTCAGGCCCAGTTAAACATTGCTTGCTTGATACAGGCTTTGTAGGATTCATTCATGAACAGAGGGTTGGGGGGTCTGGGAGCTGAGCAAATTCATACATATTCATAGGTACCTGATTTTAGCAATGATTTGTGCATATTTACTTATTAATTAATTTATTATTTTCATTTCATTTTATTTTCTTCAGTACCGTGGAGGTTGGAACTCAGGGTGCTTTAAACTGAGATACATCACCAGCTCTTTTATTTCAAGACAAGTGTTGTTGCTGAGTTGCCCAGGCTGACCTTGAACTTTCCATCCTCCTGCCTCAGCCTCCCAAGTTGCTGGGATCACAGGCGTGCACCACTGCACCCGGGGTTCTTTGTGTTTTTTTAAGTGGTGGCAAGGCTGCCCCAGGAAATATTCCTTTCCCTATGTAATCCCATGCTTTCGTTCCACATCCCATCTACAAACACCTCCATGTAAGAAAGATGACAATCTATAACTTTAATAATTGTTTGAAAGATAAGAATAAAAACCCAGAAACCATGGGCCCAGGAACCAACCTTACAATCTTCAAACTGTGGTATGTGAAATCGTAACCCCTCAGCAGGCCATTCAGCCATGAAGGGAAAAACATATTTTGGTCTCAAATTTGCTTTTGGCTTCCCCAACATTTATAATCCAATTTTCGCCAGCAGAGATGAAACCCAACCCTCCACCTATTTGCTGGGGATGGAGAAGAATGATGATCACACATATTGATTTTCCTTCTTTCTTGTTGCAAGAAACTTGAAGAAAGATGATCTCATTTTCCTTGAACCCTGCTGCACTGGAGATGAAGTAAATAATAAGCATCTCCAAGGGAGATGGAGGAAGCCAGTCCTTCCAATATCAGCCAGGGCATCGGCCCCCAGCTACAGCTCCACAAAACAGAGATGGCTAAAAGAAACACCTTTGCCTTTAATAAAAATTGGGGAGAGTGTTACCTGCAGAGAGAAGTTCCGAGTAACTGGGACTCGTTTCATTACTACTGGCCAAGAAAAATGTGTTCCCGAGTGTTAGTCATTCTGTTAAAACAACTGAGATAACCAACTTGGTAAGAAGCAAAGATTGATTTGGACTCAGGGTTTCAAAGGTCTCCATCCATGGTCACTTGGCCCTATTATTTTGGGGTATATGGTGACCCAGGATGTCCTGGCAGAGGAAACCTGTTCACCTCATGCTGGTCCAGAAGCAAAGAAGGTTGGAGGGAGGAGCTGGGGTCCCGAAACCCCTTCAGAAGATCCAACCACTAAGGAAGCAGCAGGTTCAGGAGGAGGCGGAGCCTGTGGGGCTGGAATTGAGGATTGACCAAGGAGGCACCATACACATGGGAGCTGGGGAGAGGGTAGGAGAGACCTGGCCAGCTGGTCTCCAAAGCCACCACCCATTGCCCCTCCATGCTCTCCCACACCTACTCACACCTGGGGGACCCAGGCTGACCAAGCACTTCCTGGCCCTCTAGTTTGGGCCATCTTGGAGGATGCTGCTATGGGGCTGAGAGGCCAGAAGCCCTCCCTGGTCAGGAAAGCTGGAGAAGCCGCAGGTCTGGGCCTGCAGAGGGACCCACCACTGCTGGTTGAGGCCCCTAAGTGGTGCCACCCATGTCCCCAAGCCTTGCCCCTGTTCTAATATGCACATTTTGGGGAGGCATTTCCTTGCACAGGTGGTTTTAGCTGCCTGTTCACAGGCAATACTGTCAAATGATTAGATTCAAAGTGTTTCTGAATTTGCAGTGAAATCTTTGTCTGCTTAGATCATTTCTTTAAATGATCCATTTGGGGACTTTTGAGTTGCCACCATCCTCATTGTTGTAGATTTGTTCTGCAGTGAGCAGAGAGCACTCCAGAATTCCAGCCATCTGGGAGGAGTGGGATTGCACTGATGGTGCGGGAAGGGGACCATTTGGGTAAACAGGCAACTACCCCATAGCACTTGGAGAACAGTGACTGATATTTGCCCAAGAGACTTGGGAGGCGAATGTGACATGAGGGAGTCGTGGAAGGCCCATGCTGAAGCTCCCTCCAAAACATACTTGTGCGGGACTCCCTGTGGCTCGCTGGCCAAAGTCAAAGCAGAAGTCACCTTCAGGCACCAGATTTCTCTGACTCAAAATTCGGACTGAATGAACATCACAGCTGCTCTGGCTTCTTTATGGCTTTGGCCAAACTGAGTTCTTTCCTGGAGGGGTGCACAGGAGGTAAACTCCACAAGCACTCCTGATCCAGGCACAGTCACAGCGAGGCCCACCTGCTGGCCGGAGCCCTGTGTGGCCTCCTGGACTGCCCCCCAGAGGGGACCCAGCCTCTGTGCCTTCCTAAGTGCCAGACCATGGCAGCCACCTGAGATAGCTTTAGAGCAGGTTCACAGTGAGGGTAGGGGTCAGATCAGGAGATGCGGACTTGGAGAAAACCAACGTATCAAGTCGAATTTTCCAGTCTAATGAATGGACACTGCTTCATGGGCCCCGTTTGTGCCTCCTCTGACCATCCCACACACATGTGGCCATGTCGGGAAGCATGTTTGGTTGTCACAACTGGGTAAGACACTACTGGAATCTGGTGGGTGCAGGCCAGCTGTACCACTATATATCACAGCAATGGCTGGGGGTAGCTTCCTATGATAAGGACTTGTGAGATGCCACATGTCAATCATATCAGGGGAAGGAAACCTGAAGTATGCGTTTAGAATTACATTTATGAATACTAGGCACAGGGCTGCAGTCTGGGCTGTTCTCAGCATTGAGGTCTTAGTAATGACCCTGAGATGACATCCGAACATGACCTCCTCCACAGGAAACTTAAGCTCCCTAATTTCTATTCTCCTCTCTGTAAAAGGTCTAATAAGAAGTTCTTTTCCTTCTCTCTCCTCAAAACATATTCCTCTATACACATTTACAACATCTTATTTTCTAATCTCATCTTAGCACATTCCTGCTCTTTGCGTGTCTACATCTGCAAGCTGCTCATGCAAATGAAGTCACCAAGTAGAAAATTTGCAGAAGAAACACTTGACAAATAGAAGCAGCTCCACCAGCCAGACAGCCAGCAATACTGGCAGAGTGGGTACCAAGTGGCAGGCACTGTACCAGGTGCCGGGCAGGGTATTGTGGAGATGGAATTCCACACCAACTCCTAACCATGGGTACTTCCTACCAACACTCAGGAAAACCTTCCACCACGTTTCACTTACAAAAAAAATGAAAACAGGGAAGCACAGTATTTTTTTTCGTTTTCATTGCAACATTCAGATCAAACCTTGGGATTAAATTGACTATTAAAGGGCACAATTAATCCAGTTTGGAACCTGAGTTTAATGACAAACAGACACCAAGTTATTCTAGATCATTCTCTGGTAATCCACCGCCTGATTTACTTTTCCTCTCCTGTGTTGAGACGATTGTGGTTTTCGGTGCCTCTCATTTGCAATGACTGAAAACCACAGTGATAAATGCATCTAATTGCACTTCATCTTCGTAGTCAAATATTGGCTAATGTGAAATTACTTTTACCCATAGCTATAATAAAATAGGAATATAATTCACGTGGACAGAATTCTTGAATACTTCTCTTAACAAATTGGCATAAGAAGGAGAATTTGTTTTGAAAAAGGGAGAAACACAAACTTGCGAGTTACCCATCCCGAGGCCTCATTGAGAGACTAAGACACACAGCTTAGAATTCCCAACCACATTCTCAAGAAAAGCAAAAAACCTTATGTATTTTTTTCTGACTACAGACAACCTAATATTCCTCATAGAAAACAAAACAATTAACACATAAAAATCACCTGAAACCTATCACCTTCATGATTGTATTTTCACTTATGCCCCATTTAAGAAAAATAATGCTTTTAAATAACTGGTCTGTGCTGCCTCTCAGCCTTTTACAAATTTAACAGTGACCATAAACATGTCCACATTATTAAGTGTCTTCCTACAACATCAATTTGATTTTGTTATCCTTTGGGCAGACCACATAATCCCTTAGATGAATATGCAGTGACATCTAATTTTTGAACACTTATCCAATTACTTTGCAGGAAAATTATCTAGAATGGAATTGCTGGGCCAAGGGTCTGGGGAGCATTTCGAGATCTGGGACATATTGAAGTGTGTTTCTGGGGGGTGCACACAGTTAGCCTCCGTGCAAATGAAAGGCACCAAAAACCACAGGTGGTCAACTCTGACCTGAAGTGCCCCCTTCTCCTGAGGCTCCTTGGGTGCTCATTAGCCCTGCATGGAGATCAATGGTCTTGAGTCAGATTCTGTGAGGGACACTGGTTCCCAGCAGCCCCATCTCCAGCTGCAGACATGGGCCTGGGGTTCATTGTGATGGTTACCAGCAGAGCTCTGGAGTAAAGGCACCTCCCTCCCTCTTTTCAAGGGCAGAGTGACTCTTCTGCTCCACCTGGGATCACCTGAGTGAAGAAGGAGACTAATTCCAAAGAGACAATTGCTTTATTACCATCTTATTTTGAGATGCAACTGTAAGAATGAATGAAAAGCAAATGTCATAGATCTGCAAAATTGCTCAGAAGCCAAAGAAAGAGAAAGGACCAAAGAGAAGGCAGGAGGGGTGGCATCCAGGACTCAGCCAGAGGCCACCAGGAATGCATCTGAGGTTGCAGTTGTTTTTATTACTGTTTGTGATGGAGACAGTGGGAGCCAAGGGGCATCTCAGACAGAGGGTTCTGGAAACACTCTGTCCTCGGAATCAGGCTCTGGGGTCTGCAGGTGTGACAGCTCATCTCCTGGTGACCCCAGTCCAGATGTGAGCCTCAGAGCTGTCCCAAAAGTAAGGTTGTTTCTGTCTTTATCTTTTCCCCAATATTACAATTTGCTTTAATGGAGCATTGGGTTTTTATTTTGGGGGGGTTGGGTCCAAGTGCAAGATGAAACTCAGAGAAAGTTCAGTTTCAGAATCTTGTAGTATATCTGAACGTATGAATCCAGCCCTGCCTTTCTTTCACTTTTTCTATAGAAAGACTCATCTGAGATCTGCCAGTATGTCTCAGGCAACCCAGGCAGCAAGCAAGAGTGTCCAGGTTTTTTATCAGTGACAGTATTGCAGCCATTGACCTCCTAAAACGTAGAGAGCACTAATGGCAGGCTCCTGCCGATCTTCTCCATACTCACCAGCCTTCCCCAAATCAACCCCGTTCTGATGTCTCCCAGCATAGATGAGCTTTGCTTGCTGGAGCCTTGAAAAGTGCTGGTGTTTCTCACTCAACGTGAAGCTTTCAAGAACTACTTGCTCACTGCCTGCCATGTGATAACCTGGGTCATGTCACTGTGTTGCAGATCCTTGTAAATATTCTACAATTTACACACCTCGCTCCTGATGGGCTCTGGAGAGTCACCAACCCCTGCCTGCTATGAGTAGTCCTGCTATGAATGTGCTCAGGAATGTTCTAAAGGGGCAATGGCTGGGCCAGGATTCTGCTCACTTTCGGCTTCCATGGGCCTCGCTGCACAATTTCCCCTAGGGCGTTAGCAATTCCAATGGAGGGTTTTAGTTTTTAATTGGTTCTATGAGTTAACCTGGCAGATGTAGTTACCTCCCTTGGAAATGTGACCCGGTCTGCTCCTCTGGGCATGTCCTCTGGGCACACACACCTACAGACAGGCCTCCCTGGGGTTATTTATTTCCTTCTCTTAGGAACAATTTAGTTACCCTAATACTTTCCTACCCGATGAAAGTTGTAATATGGAATTAATGATTGATTCTAGGTGAAGCACTTAGGAAAATACTGGACACAATGTAAGTGGCTGAATGGTGGCTTGAAGGACTAATCCCTAATCAGAACTAACCAGTCAGAAGAGCACCATTCTATTTGCTATTTCCTCAGGTGGTCTGACTCTAGCCAATAAGTAACAAGGAAGATATGCTACCAACTTCTGGGAAATGTTTTCTCTCTCTAGAAAGAGAAAGCTACATAAAGAGAAGGTTAGCTTTTGCACTCCTCTCATTATTGACTGGATGTTGTCAAGTGTGAACATGATGTCTGGAATTGCAGCAGCCATTCTGTAACCATGAGGAGACAAGAGTGACCAGAAAGGCAGAATATTAAGAGATGCAGACTGGAAAGAAGAAGAGCCTGATTTCTTGACAAACCAATGATTTGTGGGCAAACCTCAGTTTTTCCTATCTTTGTATTTTCTGTTATGTATCCAACAATTGTAATATCATGCAAGTCACTAAAGGATGGGTTAGTTGGATTTCTCATTGTAGACAGCCATTGTAACCTAAGGAATACAATTAAAAAGATAAAAGAGTCAAAGAGATCCCCAAATGTTCAGGAGAGATGTTTCAGGAATGTCATCAGGCTCTTTCCTTACTCTGGGAGAAGGCTTCCAGGAAGGGGGTGAGCCAACCAAATGCACCACTTTGCAATCCGTGGTCTTTCTCCACCTCCTTGCCTCACCCTCCTTTCTGGCCTCTGCTTCCCTCCCTCTCTCCCCTCTTTCTCTCCCTGGCCTCCTGGATGTTCCTCAAATGCAGTAAGCATGCTCCTAGCTCAGTTTTTCATTTCCCATTAACTCTGCATAAAGTACTCTCCCCAGATCCCACATGGGATTCTCCCTCCTGTCCTTCAGGTTGGCATTCAAATGTCCCCTGTGGGAGAGGCTTTCTGTGCGCCAAGCTGACTAAGTGTGAGCTCTTCCACTGTCCTCCGCCTTGTTCTGCATCCATCACAGCCTGAGAAGTGCTGCACTAACAGGCAGGGCTGTCTGTTTTCACACCCCTCCCCCAGGCCACCAGCTCCCAGGGAGACTGTAGGTGTGATTTGCTGCTGCATCCCCAGCATTGGCTGAACTCTCAGCACACAGAGGATGCACAGCAAGGATTCATTATGAAGCACCTATTAGATGCCAGACACACAAAATAATTTGTTAGATCTGGAAGCCTGTCAGTTAATTCAGTTAAATTAATATATATATATATATATATATATATATATATATATATATATATATATATATAATTTATGTATATATATATATATGTTTATACACACACACACACCATATTCCATAAGTGTAATAAAATGCATTCTACTATACAGAAAGCCTTTACTATTTGAAAGGCAAACATAAATAACAAAAGAATCAGTGCTGATTAATGACGATAACATATATCAGCCCTATATTATTTCAAACCCAATACTTAACCACCTTCTGAATCTTCAAGATTATGAATTACTTTCCACTGACAGAAATAGCCAAGTCCTCGAAGTTTCCTGAATTTTCCTGGACTTTGTAAAAGACTTTGTTAAAAAAAAAAAAAAAAAAAAAAAGCTCACTTTACTTTAGACTGCATGTGGGTCACTTCCCAAAGCCCTGAGGACCAGGCACCTTCGGGTTTGTGTTAAGCCCAATGTTGGAATCTCTCTTTGGCCTTGTGCAATGCCTGTTTTAGGAGTCTGTTTGCTTTTGAAGGCCCACAATGTGTTTTCAATGTAGACACACGTGGAAACCCCCATGGAGAGACCCACAGAGGGAGGAGGGCACTGCCCAGGGGAGGAGGCCCAGGACATCAAACAGGGTGGAGTGACATTTATTCTCTGCCTCTTAGCATCTACATCCCATGGAACAAAGCCTTTTCTTTTAAGCCTAGGTGTCCATGTAAGAAAAATGGAGATAAAAATATTAATGTTCTCCACATTTCTACCAATTCAAGAGCTAAACAGATAGCATTTTATAAATATTGTCTAAAATGAATATCGACAATTTCTCCAAGTGATTACTTCATCTTCAGCTGCACCCTCTGGCCTCCGGAGCTTGGGTTTGCCCTGGAAGAACTTTCTGGATAACCTTCTGCATTTCTGCTACTGGCACTTTCTTCCTAAGGCCTCCAGTGAAACTCTCTGCCTCTAGAACCTCTGACCTCACACAGGGCCAACTTCCACAAGGGGAATTTGGAGGACTAGAAGGTTCTGACATCTTCCCAGCAAGCCACAGAGCTGAACTGAAGGAGTACAGTTGTGCACCCGGAATGTGGGGTTGGGATGTAACACATTCTCCTCGAGGCTGGACATTTGGGTGCCTGTTAGAGATACATATGTTTTCTCCTGGCACCTTTGAAGCGATGCAAGCAGGTACAGCCACACCTGGAGGAACACACAGAGGAAGACGTTCAGAGGAGGATTTGGAGTGAAATGCCAGGCACACTTAACCTCCTATCTCAGATGAGCTGTGGGCTCCTCTCTCTGGAGGACAGAGACCATGGTGCTCATGGGCCAGGGAGGAGAATTCTCTACTAGTTGAGCATAATTCAGTGTGACATGGCCCTTCTGATGGAGAAAGACCTCGATGTCTGCTCCAGGAAAATAACACGTGGCGAGGCAGTAACAGAAGATCCAGTGGACTATTCTTCCCCTGCCTGGCCCCAAGGGGTTCTGAATCTTTTAGGATCTTTGAAACAGTGATTTTGTGCCAAGCACAGCCTTTTCTTTTTCTTTACCTTTTGAGAATCTTGGCAATTGATCATTGTAGCTGAGAATTTCACCTTTTTCTAGTTTTATCTAGTTTATTTTCAGGACCTGTGTGTGAGTAAGGCAGATTAATGGCTAAGCTAAACAGCATGAAAACCATTTAACTTTTATGTCTATGTTTCTACACAATCTGCAGCACATTATCTACCTATCAATCAATTTATGGATCCATCTATGGATAGATCTATCTATCTAATCTGTCTTCTTTTTCTACATCCAAATCTGTGTTGTATATCGATACATTTTATATAGCTACGCTGTACTGCATCTCTTTCTGTATCTGTATCTCTTTCCCATATTCCCATTTATCTATCTTATCATCTGTCTTCTTTATCTACATTCATACATATGTATATTCCATATCCATGAATATACCTTCTCTGTGTCTGTTTCTAAACCTAAATGTAGATAAATTTCCTACATTTATCTTAATATCTATATCTACCTTAATTCTATGCTACATCTGTATCTAAATCAACATTGGTCCATCTCTTTAAGTTTCTTTGGCTTTCGTGTTTATGTGTCATGTCATGGTTTCTTAATGGTGAATAGGGACAAAATACTTTTTGGAACCAAAATAAATATCTTTTCAAAGAAGTTTGGCAGTGAAACTAGTAACTGTGCAGTCTCACGACTTTAAAAATTAGCTTCTGAACATGTCTTTCATCTCTGAGGAAGTAACCTGATTGTCAGGGAAATTGATGCTGAAGAATTAAAAACGAGTCTCAGAATTCCTCTTGCAAAAAGGCCTTACCTTCAATCCCACCAGGCTGACAAGTGTACTTTTATGATTGGGATATTAGAGCTTAAAGCCACATCCTTTGCAGAAGTTCCCTGGCATCACCTGCCTCCCGAGGCAAGAAAAGATGAACCTACAAAGAAATATCCAAGGCCACTTAAATGCAGGCCACATCTCCAACGTGCCAACCCACCCACATTTCTTTCTATCTCAAACAGATCTACACCTATCTACCTATCTATGACCCTAACTGTACACATATTCCTATAATCTACTCTCTACTGTGTGGCAAAGAGGTTAATTTAAAGCATAAAGTGAATCATATAACTCTCATGCCCCAAACTCCCTTGTAGCTTTCCATTCTGCTTAGAATGATTTGGAGAGCGGATGAGCTCTGGCCATTGGCTGATTCTGCTGGCAAAAGCCAAGCCTGGGAAACAGTGCCAAAAGGTGAAGATGGTATCAGCCTTGACTCAGGGCTCTGACACCAATAGGTATCAGATGTTCCAGGACAATGGGTTTCCTGGGTGCAGCAGGATAGCCACAGAAATGTTTCTAGCCTTGTAAAGTTTTAGTGCAGGAATAAAACTCTTCCCGCCCCTCACTTTTTTTTTAATTGATGCATTAGAGTCATACATAATGATGTGACTTATTGTCATATATTCATTCAGGCACACTATATAACAATATAATTTGGACAATATCACTCCCTGGCACTTACCCCTTCCTGCCTGCCTCCTACCCCTTGGTCTCTTTCCTTTCCTGATCTCCTTTTGATTTTCATGAGATTTCCCCCAAAAGCCTTGCAGAATTTACAGTGCCCCTCCAGTTTAACTTCCTGATTGTGAGACCCTATATATCAAACTCACAGAGCTAGTTCTGGGTCACTGTTCCTCTTCAGGGTGCAGAGTCCCACCTGGCCTCAGCTTTACTTGAAAATGTCTCTGTGGTGTTCTCCATTTCCCACGGCCCACACTCGAGATCCTTTGTTGACACTGAGCAGGTCGAGGCCCCTGGCGGAGGCCCTGTGGTGGAAGTCCTGCTTCTACTTCTCATTTTCTACCCTCCTCCTTCACTCGCAGGCCAGGCCTTCCCTCTGCCCACTCAGCCGAAGACTTGCAGTACAGGTCCTCAGACAAGACCTCCTGGGGCATTAGGGTGAAGGCCTCCCAGCCACTGGAGAGTGATGGGAAGGTCCCCAGGGGCAGGGCCTTTTGGACCTTTCTGTCATTTCCCCACCATCTGCTTCCCATTTGCCATCCTCTGGATGGTTTGTCTGCCTGCAGTTCACCTCACCACACAGTTCACCTCGCTGGTACAGCACACATTCCCAGAGGCTTGTCTTGCTGAGTTTTGCACCAGGGCCTGACTTGGAAGGCTGCCTGAGATACACCAAGTGCTCACCCCAGTGGGGAATGGTGACTCTGAGCTCAGGCTTACCAAGCTCCACCTGCTGCACAGCTCAGCATGAGGTCCCAGTCCCTCCTTGGATCCCAGTCTGTCTCCAGAAATAGCCCTAGTCTGTTGAGCATGTGGTGGGCAACCTGGTGACCACCCTTAGCTTGTAGATAGGACTTGTCTGGATGTGACATCTAATTCTCTCACTGGCTTCACTTTAGGCAAGAGGCTCACTTCTCTGAAGGTCTCTTCATCCACAAACAAAGAGGCCATGATAGCCCTCCCCTCCTAGTGTTGATGTGAGGGTTAAAGGCACTAATGTGGACTTAGGAAATTGTTTCAAGGATCATCAGGGTTTGGTAGGCACTAGCTTTTACAATTACAGTTACATGGTCATAATGCTTTAAACCATCAGTCATTTGCAGATTTTTTTTTTTTTTTCATCTATCAAGGTAGAATGCATTGGGGTGCAGGGATAGCATTTCATTTATTTTAGAATACTTCCACACGAGTTTTTGTGCATTTGACAATGGCAGCATATGTTACATACACAATTTCATTTCCATAGTCTACACAAAGGAGGAAAATGATTCCTGGTCAAAATTACTCTTTGAAACCTTTAAAGTCAACCATATATTCTACAGTTTGCATGAACTTGTAAATAGAATGCTTTAAAGTCAAATCTTTGCCCCTCCAAGAGTTGAGAGTTAATGAGTTAAAACAAAATAGGAACAAACAGAAAGCCCTTGGGCATCGAAACCATGCCGCCATTAAGGAGCCACCCAGTCCTAGGTCGTGAGCCAGGCAAGATGGAAGTTTCCAAGTCTTCCACAGCTCCCATTAGCTCTGTCCAAGCTGGTCTGATAGGGAGGATTAAACATACCCTGGGGTCCAGGCCGAGGAACTGTGTTTTATAGTGGGTGCTTCAACAAGCCTTTTAAGTTACACATGTGAAGCCAGATGTCAACATCAAAAATCCCCAGTGTACGTGTTCCAACCTGAGAGAAGTGATTCAGTAATGCTCAAAGCCATTGACCCTTTTGCAGAAGCAGAAGGGTTGAGAGACGTGGGCAAGAAAAAATCTTCTTTGGAGAAAGCCTGGATCATGGAGCTGCAGGGCAGGGAGTCTGGTGAGGACACGGTGTCTGTGCCCACCCCATGCCTAGTAAGGAGGCATTCTTGGCCACAAGGAAGAGATCTTGAAAGCATTGGCACTGTGGAGTGGGTCTGAATGGTGCCAGGAGGCCTGTGAGGCTTGAAGGTGTTTCCCTGCTGGATGACAGAGCTGGGGAGGCTTCTGAGCCAGGAACGGCCCCCACAAGGCGTCCTGACAAAGGAGATGCACAAAGATGAGGCTCCGCTATTTTAAAGCCGATGTGAAAAATGAATCGCCAACATAATGGAATTTTGGAATTTGTGAGCTCCCAGCTCACCCTCTGCAAGTCCTCCCACTTATCCTCAGCTCCCAAAACTTCCATCCGAGGGAGCTGAGTCCTGGTTTGTATTTGTTTCTGTAAATCGGGTTTTTAAGTTCAACTTTCCTTGATGTGGGAGTAGTCAACAAGGGTTTGGAGGAAGGGATGGGTTCTTCTGCTTTACTAGATGTGGCTGGGTTTTTTGTTTTTTTTTTGTACTGAGGCTTGAACCCAGGTATGCTTAACCACTGAGCCACATCCCCAGTACTTTTTATATTTTATTTAGAGACAGAGTCCCTCCTAGTTGCTTAGGGCCTCACTAAATTGCTGAGGCAGGCTTTGAACTCATGATCCTCCTGCCTCAGCCTCCCCAGCCGCTGGGATTACAGGTGTACACCACTGCACCTGCTATGTGGCTGTTTCCCACAGTGCACTCATGATGGTAATAATAGCTGATGTTCTTGGAGCATATTTTCATACCAACAAGCCTTTGTTTAAGCAGTTTGTGGGTGGTCTGCATATAAGTTAAAAATTAACTTCTGAACATTTATGCACACATAAAGACTAAAGTGTGTGTGGAAAAAAAAAATTACTGATAGAAAGAAGCCTGGTACAGCCCTGAAGAGAACACAGAAAGAAAAAGAAAAAAAGATAATGAGAGAGAGAGAGAGTAAGGGCTCAAAGAAGCTTCCTTAATAATCAGAAGCTAACCTCTGGAATCCATTGGTTTTAGAGTGAATTGTTTATATTTGGGGTCAGTCATTTTTTTTTTTTTGCTAACTTAAGATGTTTAATTTCCATGTTGGTAACACAAGGGAGAAATCTCCAAGGAGCAGCCAGGCAGCCCTGTGGATGTTGTAAGAGCTTTCTTTGGTTTCTGGTTTCTGAATGTTAAATATTTACGAGGACATTGATAATAGATCTCTCTTTGCTGTTGATATTAATGATAAAGTCTCATCTGAATTGCAGAGGAGTCCCCTTGGCCTCCAGAAGCACAAAGTCCCCATTCCTGCTCTGCATGAGAGGCGTGAACGGAGCAGGGGAAGCTGCCCACCTGGCTCCAGGGGTCCTGACCCGCACAGCCTCCCCTTGAGGTCTCTAAGCCAGCGCCACTGGGGACCTGCCAGAGGGGGTCTCTGAACGGGTTTCTTCCTCACATTGATCACCCACCACACTTTTACTGTTTCTTTTTTTTTTTTAACCTTCTCCCAGGTTTCTCTTCCTGATTCCTTCAGTGTCTAAAATAGATGAGGATCAAAGACAACATTTAGGGATCATCTGCTCAGCCGTGGATAGAGAAAACGACTTTGATGTCCTCCCAGAGAAGCAGCCTCGTCTGTGGGGACAGGGTCTGGGCTGTGTAAGGAATTTATTCAAAATCCCACTTGTTTCCCTCAATAAATCCTCAGTAAAAAGTGGCTTCTCTTGCCTCTTGAAGCTGTGTGTTCTTTCTGTTCTAATGTTACTGAAGCTTTCCCACAACCTCCAGTTCTTCATCCCCACATGGGACTCTATCATGAACGAGTCAGGGAATTTGCTTGGTCCCATTCCAACAGTGTGGCTTGGGGACCAGTCCAGGAGCCTTTCCGTAGACCAAGAGCTTGGGGGAAGCAGAAGGAGGTAGGCCCTCGTGGTCTGGGGAGGAAGCTCTTGCTTTGTGTTTCATCCTCCTGTGTTTGGAGGCCCACTGCCATGGTGGTCTGGTGTCTTGAGTCTGGATTTGCGTTCCATGCTGGACGCATCAGGCCTGTCTGCTCTTAGTGTAGCTCAGCAGGGAGAAGACAGCCATCTTTCTGTGGATCCCAGCTTGACGTCTAGGTCCTCTGCCTGGGGACTCACCAGGACTCCTCCATGAGCTGCTCACCTTTTTGTGAACAGACTCCCCAGTGATGGGATCCAAACTGCCCAGTGGAAAGCCTCCACCTGAGCCTCTTCTCCTCCACTGGTCAGCACAGAGGGGGCATCTTCCCGCATCTTCTTACATCCAAGTTCTTTGGGAACAGGTTTCTGGAAGTCCCACACAAATGGTCCTCAGTGGAAAGGAGGAGTTTGTTGAAGGATATGACCAGAACATCCAAGAGTACGGCCAGCTCTGTAACTGGACTTGGGGATTCACGTGGGAAGAGCCCATCCCTGATGCCAAAGCACCCCCAAAGCAATGCAGCATGGGCACAAGGACTCATAAAACCACTTGTCAAATCATGTCTTGCAGCATCTGCCAAAGCTAAGGTTTCCATAAGTCTGAGGCAAAATCCCCACTGGAGAGGAATGAAATAACAATGTCCACACATGTCCACCATGCTCTCTCCCACACGACCATGCCCCTCCACTCCTCCTTAGGTCACAGTCAAGGAGAGAGACTGGTTCCATTTTTCCTGATTGATTCTTCACACTTTCTTATCCATTGAGTCTCCTCTGCTCTATTTCCTAAATTCATCATGACCGTGAGGCACTTGTGGAAGGAGGCTGGTGCTTGGGACAAGAACGCAAGTTGCAGTGTGGAGAAGACAGGTCTGGGTATGGAGAGTGGACATTCACGGGTTTGGACACTCCTAACTAAGCAGCTCAAACTGGTTCCTGTAAGTCTGTGACTAGCTCTTACTTCTGAGACTACTGTGGATGGTCATAAAGGAGATGTCATCAAATTAAAGAGTCCTGCGTCCCCAGAGCTATTTCCCTTCTTTCTCTTCAGACAACTTAAAAAGCTTCAGGGCATCTCCCCTGACAGTTGCTGTGGCACAGCTGCTCCAGCCTGGACCTCAGTTTACCCTCCTGCTGGACTTCCAGCTCTGCAGAAAGGAGATAGGTGCTGTCCAGGGTGGGAGGGAGGGAGGGAGGGAGCAGTGCTGGTGAATGAGCAGGGAGATGGGAACCCTCGCACCTTGCTGGTGGGTATGTAACCTGGGGCAGTGGCTATGGAAAACGGCTTAGCAGTTCCTCAGTGGGTTAAGCATTGTATTGTCACATGACCCAGCAATTTCCCCAAAGAAGGGAAAGCAGGTGCCCATCAACCTTGCAGCTGACTGCCCCCGTCTGAGGAGCAGCATGCAGCTGGCCCTGTGGTCTCTGCTGATGGCCGACTTCCTTCCCCTCATTCCACCCACCTTCTCAGGGCTGGGCTGCCGCCCGCTGCTTGCTGCCTATTCAATAGTTTGGGGAAGACAGTTCCTACCCCATCATGGAGGTAGCTGTTCTCTGAAATCTGTAGGGTACGTTTTTTTGATGGAGGAAACCAGCCCCTACTACAGAGCAGGCGAGTCCAATGTCCTGCACCACCTGGGGCAACCGGGCACCACACCACCTTCCCCACTCACCATGGAGCATCTCCACCCGGCAGCCTCAGGGGGGACAGTTTTGCTAAGCTTGTGCTTTAGAGTTGGTCTCACAAATATGATGGGGTCTGAATGCAGTTTTTCTTTTTCTTTCTTTGTTTCTTTTCTCTTTGTCATAACAAGATACTGGGAGCAAGGCATAGAGATGAGTTGGATATCTGGTCAAGTTGCTATCTATCTAAAATCCCCATATTTTACACATATTATGTGCATCATGAATGGAGTGGAGGCCCGCCATCTTGGCAGGTGTTGTTTGTTTGTCTTGCAGAGCAGGGGATGGAGCCCAGGGCCTCAGGTGTGCAGGGCAAGTGTTCCACCAGTGAGCCAAAGCCCAGGCCCCTGGGCAGGGGTTTTGATTCTAACGTTAGCATGTGAGGAAATAGTGCCTCTGGCTCTGAATTAATTCTTGAAAATCCTTTTAAGAAGGCAAAATAGACCTTTGGATAAGACAATGCTGCCTTTTTATCTATATAGTGTTAGATTAGAAACAAAATGGTTGATTTATGTTTAGAACACAAGAAATACTGGTTATATACAAATTAGTTAATTTCAGAATGTAATTATATATAACTATACTACAAAAATCATATATACGTATATATGTATGTATGTAAATATGTATATTTGTGTTTGTTTATGTATGTGTGTGTAATATATGTACATCTGAAATGCTTGGAACCAAAGGTATTTCAAACTTTAGATTTTTTTTGGATTTTAGAATATTTGTGTACATATAATGAGATATCTTGGGATAGGAGCCAATTCTAAATGGAAAATCGATTAGTTTCACATACATCTTAGACTGGTGATAATTTAATAGAATATCTTTAATAATTCTGTGCATGACAGCATTCCATGGGGTGGAATTCTCTGCTTGTGGCATCTTGCTGGTGCACAATGCTCCAGACTTTGGAGCGTTTCAGGTGTTGGCTTTTCCAAGGAGGGATGCTGCCCCTGTAATTGCCTGTAATAATTATATGGATTTGGTAGGAGCAGATTCCCAGGCCTGCACACCATGCCCATGAGCCCTCCAGGTGTCCCATGCCCACCCATGACGTGGACAGCAGCAGTAGGAAAGCCACACAGCTCCAGCCCAAGAACTGAGTATGTGGCACTGTCTGGATTCAGATCAAAGGGATTCCCTGTCCACCCCAGCCTCCCAGGGGAAGGTGACTCTGAAGAGTCCAGCTTCCTTCATTGCTTCACGTCTATTTAGTTAATGCCTGCCACACAGGCTACCAGATTTAGAGATCACAGTTGTCACCCATACACAATTCCAGGGAGATGTTTCCCACTCCCCTCCCAGGAGAGACTGGCCTAAATCCCCCGTAAACAATTTGCAGTATCTACTGGATTTGCTCTTTATCAGAGCTATGGAACAAGGCTGTTCACCTGGACCCCAACAGACACACTCCCAGTGGTTGCTGGGTTCCACTTACAGCCCCAGGGCCAAGGTCTGCACACTTGGAGTGGTCACCAGTGAGGACAGGGGCAGAATGGGGTGGCACCCACATGGCTCCTGCAGGTGAGAGTCTCCATGTACTCAGGGAAGGGATGGGGGAGCTCAGGAGAAGGGGGTAAGGTGCCAGGAGCAGAGCAAGGCATCGGGGCCTGGGTGCAGAGGCAAGCAGGGCTGGGGCGTGATGAGCTGCGTGGACCAGGCACCGCAGGGAAAAGGTGTCCCAGTCTCTTTAGGGGATGGGAGCTGCCCTAGTGTCCTGCTGGATGGGAAGGAAAATATGAATTCATAAACAATGGCACAATTACAGGGCCAGGTATACTGTACTCCACTTCCCGAGTACAGAAAAACAGATTGAAGACTCAAACCAGGCCATTTGGGGACCTCAGGACTCAAGGCTTTGTTTTATGAGACTAGATAGGAGCATCAAAAGACTTCCCTGTAGAGGTGAGTGGATTTTATCAGCACCAAATACAGGTGAAGTTGGCCAGGAAGACAGAGGACCCTGAAGACCAGTTCAACCAGTGGAAATCCAATGGCCTTTAAGATGCATCAATTCCCCATTCATCTAAGTTTCTATAAATTTTATTAGAAAATCTAAATTAAAACTCTTCTAATTAAATAAAAATAAAATGAAACTATAATGAGACTATGACTTCCAGGCCAAATAGAAGTCTCTAGAAATACAGATAGTGTGCCTCTTTGCTTAAAATGTGTCCTTCTGACTTCTGAGCACTGATGGAGAAAGCCATTCTAAGCTTCAGGCCCATGCAACTTGCTATGGGGATAAACAACTAGTGGAAATGGCTGGAACTGCATTTTCAACCATTGACTCTATAGCAAGGGGGCAAAGTCCAGTCAACCCTTCACACACCTGGGGACCAGGTCTTACAACACCCAGAGGGCACCAGAGCTGAGGGGCTGGTAAGGGGAGCAGGGGTCAGTGCCTACTGGGCTCATGGTCCATGGCAGGAACTTGAAGTTGGTCTTACACAGTATAAGAAACCTTATGGCCAGCTCCTCAGGCCCAGTGCTTCCTCTTCTGGGGATGTGCACTGGTTTCTTCTCCCTGTATCCATCATGGTTCTACAGAGGATAAAGAATCAACAGGATGCATATCACTGTGAAGGAACTTACCAGGTTGGTGCCCCTGTCAAGAGGCTGAGGAGGTCCCATGCTGGCCATCTGCAGGCCGCAGAGGCAGGGAAACTAATAGCTGCTCAATCCGAGAAACTGGGAGCATCAGAACTGGAGGGGCCAAGGATGCAGGCCCAGTCTGAGGCCCAGGACCTAGAAGTCCCTGGAATCCTGCTCCTGCAAATCCACATTCCAAGGCCGAAAGACAGGAACCTGAGGTCCAGTGGTGGCAGCAGTGAGGACAAACCAGCTCCAGAAGAGTGCTTCTGGGCTGATGGAGAGTCTCCTCCCCCGACTTCTTATGCCCTCTAGAACCCACCTAATGAGACAGTGCTGCCCACACTTAAGGCTGGGCTTCCGCACTCATTCTGCTGACGCCCTCCTCAATCTTCTCCAGACCCTCCAAGACACACCCAGAAGTATGCTTTCTGATTTCCCAAACACCTCTCAACCCAGTCGAGTCAAAGACCGAGGTTCACCATGACGTCATCCCTAACATCTGCAGAGGCAGGAAACAGGATGAGCAGTTCTGCTGACATAAGGAGGGACAGCAGGTGTTCTGAACCAGGAGGCCAGAGAGCAGAACTGCCGATAGCTCTGTGTGTACACACAAGTGGGTGCATTCGCCCCTCTCGGTGAGAGCCTGCTTGTTAGGTGAAGCACTCTCGTGGTGAATAACGTATTGCCATAAATGCAAATTAACAGCATCTCAGAATGCTCAGAAAGCTTGCTTTCAGAGAAAGGCACTCAAAGAAGGCTTTGTTTGTTTGTTTTTGTGATGGCGTCTGGCTATGTTGCCCAGGCTGATCTAAAACCTTGAGCTCAAGTGATCCTCCACCCGCAGGCTCCACAGTACCGGGTGTGTAGCACTGCAGCCCACTTAAACTTCTCATTTAGCCCTAAAACAGTGATTCTCCAATGTTTTAGCCTTAGGGCCCTATTAGACTCTGAAACATTATTAATGAGTCCATAGAATTTTTTATGTGGGCTCTACCTGTGGCAATTTAGCTTATACAAATCAACACAGAGATGCTTTTCTGTTGACTTTACAAACACCACATCCATGACATGGCAACATGAGGAATATCTTCTCATAAGATAGCCACAGTACTGTGAGAACCATCAGGGAGGAGACTGCGTATTTGGATCCCTTGCCGACCCCCTCATTGTCCAGGAAAGAGCTGTGCAGCCTCGAGGAGCCTAGAAACTCCACCACACACTGGCTGGAGGAACAGCAGACACAGGCAGCAGCTGCCAGCCTGGTCACCCAGCACCGCCACCTGTGGTCCTCAGGGAGGGAGCATGGGCATGCTGTCTATAGATGCAGTGCTCTTCTGCCCTCAATGATTCTTAACTTTCTTCACTTGACAAATATTTTTAAACTCATACAAAAGATCATCAGATGTCATACAGCTAGATGGTGCCCCATGTAAATTCAATATTCAATACCACACATTGTGTAATGTTGAGATCAGGTCAACCATCTATCTCCTTGGATGTTCATCATGACACTATGATGAAAACCTTCCAAATCCTACCTTCTAAGGTTTTGCAGACATTATGGAGGACATTACTGATCTTTTCCATCAGCCTGTAAGAGTGGCCCACTGGAACTCCTTGCTCCTGCCACCCTAGAACTGAGCACCTTCAACGTTACCTTCTGCACCTCCTAACTTTTTCTGCCCTCCATTCTACCTGGCCTTCACTCTACCTGGCCTCCACTCTGTACTCACTTCATGACACGGGCTTGTTCAGGTCCCACAGGGTGACAGCATGCCGGCTTGGCATCCTGCGCCTGGCTCCTTTCACTGAATACAGTAACCTGTGGTGCCCTGAGGCTGTTGCACAAGACCTGGTTTCATTTCTCGTGGCTGATTGGCGTCTCATAGCGGGGCATACCTTCATCAGCTGGTGGGCACCTTGGTGGGTGCCAGGGCTGTGTCTTGTTCCATCCACTCAGCTCAGTCAACAAAGCATGTTCAAAAGCATATTGTGATCACATATCCACGGCTCTGTAGACCAAGAGCAGGGAACCCAAATGAGTGGAGGTATGGGGGCAGCAGAGGGGAGACTCCCAGGCCCCTGGTGAATCTGGAGGTGACAGCTTCCAGAGGGCCTCTGCTCCTCCCTGATGTGGCTGGCACTGCCATGCATAGTGTGTGCATGTGTGTGTGGTTAGCATCTCTCACTTTAAATGAGAAACATGGGATAAAATCATAGACCCACTATTTCGGGCCTCCTGTGTAGAGCTGACATTTAACAAGGTTTTCTCTCTTTTCCTTTTTGTCATTCTAAAAGAAGTGTGTCTTCTTGGGCCAATGCTCACTGCCCCTGAGCCCCACTATATGAGCAGAACACCCCCATTACTCAAGCTCCAAATAAACACTGGTATTTGTCCCTTACTTTTCTTTTTTTTTTTTTATTCCTGAAGTGATTTCTTAACTGTCCTTGCTGACAGCTGGTAAAGCACACTACTGACCCAGGCTACTTGGAAATGAGAGGAACTAGTGTGCAGGCTGCTGCAAGGATCCCTCCTCGTTGACACACAGCATTGTGGCTGTCTCTGTTTCCAGAGCAAGGGTGAGGAGAGAGCCTACAGAGCAATGGGTCCCTTTTACTGTGCTGGCCAAAAGAAGTCACTTGCTTTTTGCATATGGTACTTTTGGAGAGTGGGGGATGTTGTGTCTAATTCAAAAGAAATTTCTCCTGTGATTAAAAATTGATACTAAGGTGTCTTAAAGTGTTTTCCCTAGAGAGGAGTAAAATTTATTCATTTTGATATTTTTCTCATTCTTCTGAATGCCACAGTGCATCTTCAGGCATGCATGGGTCAGGGCAGGTAAACGTACCCTCCGCTGTTCCAGCTCATCAGCATGCAATCCCAACCAAGGAGCAACGTGCGAAGTCACTGTTCTGCTTCTCTCAGGGCCCAACACTCTCTGAGCTGTGTGTTCTGAAAGCAGGGAGGTCGGATCTCAGTGCCATCTTTAGATGCAAAACACCACCCTGGGGGCTCTAGAGCCAGAGGACCCCATCATGTGCCCCTAGAAGGGCTGTGGAAAATTCCTCAGCAAGACTCACGGAGCAGAGTGCGTGACAATCCCCATACATGTCTAGGTCTCCTTCTTTCCCTAAGCCTCCCTCCTGGGTGCCACTCTGTCTGCATTACAAAAATGTCTCCCAGGGGTGATCTTCACACCTGTCGGAGTTCTGTGTGGTGCAGCCTGGTGTGAAAGTGGATCAGTGGTGGGGCAACCGAGGGTTGAACTCCACAGAGGTCAGGAGGGGCCAGCAGGAGGGGCCAGCAAGCCCTGCTCTCAGCTGTATCCACAGTGGTGGTGGTGGGTGTCCTGTGATGTCACTGCAGACCAAGACAGGCACAGGTCTGGGTACAGCCCAGGTGAGCTGAGTGCAGAGGGTAAGGGCAGAGGTGGGCTCTGCCGAACA
>NW_026692574.1:0-169019 GCF_021218885.2 Marmota monax | reverse complement strand
ACCTGAGCAGGTTTTGTCTTTTCTGGAATCATCATGGTGATCATTTGACAGATGGATTGCTACATGCAGAGAAATGGAAATCATCATTCTTTGTTTCTGAGATGTTGACAACGTTGACATGAAGTTTTTCTGAGGCAATTTCTCTTTCATGCCCATCAGTGGTAATTTCCAGGTTTGGTTTGGTTAATAAGATACGTTGACTATAAAGCTGTTGCATAAATTCCACTGTTTCAGCAGAAGATGTTTACTCCTCTCAGGAAAAGGCTCTACTATTTCCTTAAGCGTCCAACTGTCAGAGGACAAAAATAAGCCAACAGGTGGTTCACAGCCATTCTCCAGACAGACCAAAAGTATTTGCAAAAAGACTGTCCTAATTAACAATTAATGATTAGACTAATTACTTGTTTAAGAAAATCCCCCCAAGAGATGTAAGAAGCACAGACTCTAGCAAATAATCTTCTATTTTATAAGCCACTGATACGTGTTTACTGGGAATTCGTTGCATATGGTTATCTTGTGACTATGCTCCAAGCATCCCGTGCTGGCGTGAGAAACATGCTAGTCACACATGCCCATGTGTGAGGTAGAATGAGCAGAGGCTTCTGCTAAGATTTTGCACAAGCTTCTGACTCATTAAATCTCTAGGATGTTAATTTTACAATTTCTAAAAGTGATGTTTAAAATTATACTTCTTTTGTACTTAACAGTTGCTGAAAAGTGCTTAAAGACTTCTAGGTGCTTCCTAGTTTGACCCATGGATGATTGTTTGACAGAATCTGCTCCCACACTCTTCCATCTGTGTCCTTAGCCATGGGCAGCTAGGCGAGGCTTCCCAAGACGGTTAATTACTACAGCAACGCTGTCTTGAAAATATGTTGCAATTTTGTTTATGATTAAATATGAAGACTTTTTTTTTAATGCCACAGTCCAGGGACTCAAGAGACTCTCCAGGGGAAAAGAAGACAAGTTCCTCTTGAAGACAAGCTTTCTGGATCCAGTCCCTAAACATTGAAGTGCTAAAAAGAGGGGCATCCTACATGGTAAATTCCACAGGACAAGCTACATAAGTTAATTAAAGCAATGTCTGAGAAAAAAGCTTGTTATTTTCCCCCTTTGTATTTAAAAAGGGATGCCAGAGGCCCAAAGAGCCAGGGTTTGCCACCGGATAAGACAATAGAGAGCTACTTGGCACTCAAGGCATTCCAGGAGGTGCATAATGACAGACAGTTATGCTCCAAGACACAGGGACCAGCAGGTTTTCTATAACTGTTTGTTGCATTTTTAAAGATAGTGAAAATTTGGGTGTTAACAATTATGACACTGAACCTATAGCCATTTGGAGCCTATTAGTTACGCTTGTTCAAGTAGGTGAAATTGAATTTTCCCAGTATCAAAAATACTTGCTTTGACAAAAGTGGAAAACTAATCCTTTGGTCACAGCCCAGCAGCAGATGGAGCCTAGCTTAGAAAGTCCTGCTAGAAAGCCAATGACGTGGTGGCCTATGGTTGGTGGATGAGAGCACGGGAAAGGGGAGCTGCCCGCACCACTGTACCACCTCTCTGGTCAGCACAGGCTTGGAAGAAGCAAGAAGGTTCTGGAATCACCAGCCCTACCCACAAGAGCTCAGCACCTCCCGTCTTAAGCTGCTAAAAGCAAGGGAGAGAAAGTGGTGTTTTCTCAATTATTCAGAGACAAAGAGCTTTGGAGAGGGGCTACAGGTGGACCCAGGGAGCCTCCTGAGTAATGGACAACTTCAGAAAATTTGAAAGGACAAGTAAATAACATTTTCTCTATTGCTTTGGAGAGCCCAGTCCAGAGGCAAAGCTCCGCCAGGAGAAATGGTGTCAGAGTTGGGAAGGCAAATAAAAATCTCTGCAAGACCAGGAGCCAGGAATAGTGCCTTCCCTCCCTGGGAATTGCCATCACCAAGAGATGCAGCAATCTCCCTCCAAGCCGCTTGGGTTCATGTCCAGCTCCACACCTTGCAACCGAGGAACTGGGCTAAATATTTGAGAGATCATGCCCCAGAGACTCATCTGGAAAATGAGGCTAATGCAATAGTTACTGCCTACATTTGCCAACTGTGTTTATAATTGTATACAAGGACATGATTTTTTTTTAATGTCACTGTCCAGTGATTCAAAAGACTAGGTGATCAATAAGTTAAGACAAATAGAATCCTAGAAAGAGGCCCATGGTCAGCCTTGGGAAAGTCCCAGATTTCTCACTCCTGGTCCCATAGCACTCCCAAAGGTGACAGAATCACCCATAAAGAGGCAGGAAGCCCATCGCAGAAGACTTGGGGAGGCCTGATAGGTGAGCCCATCTCTTCTGTCTTTTGTAATCTGAGCAGCTGCTGAGCTGGGAGATGAACAGAGGGATATTAGCAGCAAACTCCATCTTCTCAGATAATGCCAACCCAATGTGGAGTCAGAAGACATTATTCAACATAAACACTTCCCATCTAATCTGCTGAGCAGCTGCACCATGGGAGAAGGAATTCTGCCCTGGTCCCCACTTGTGTCTGCCTTGAAATTCACCCCCAAGGCAGCCAGCCATCCTCCCCTCATGGTGCCCCCTTGCTGGGGATTCATCCCCTCAAGACACTTGATTTCTTGAGCAAATAATTGTTCCCAAAACTCAGGAGAGAAAACACTTCACTTCTGCCGTGTTTGGGGACTTCTCTGTTTTACTCCTGAAGTGTTTACAGGCACCTCTCTTTTATAGACTCTCTGATAGCACTAGTTGTGGAAATGGTGTCATCAAAGTGAATCACAGTTCTGCAAACGGCTTCATGGCAAGTCTGGAAACCACAAATCTCAAGTCCCGCTTCCCAATGGGAGTGACACTCCTGGCTGACTGTTCCCTGCAGCTCGGCTGCATCTTTCCCTGTGCCAGGCTCCTTTGGTTTCAGGCACAGTCACTACGTTCCCTAAGCCCTTCCACTGGCAGGAAACACAATGACTGCATGGGTCTCCTCTCTCAGGCTCTGTCCACCTCCCTCTGCATTGACATCCATCCTGACCCACTTCCTTCCAGGCCGGGAATAGGAACTTTTGCATAAACTCTTGGGAGCAAATGCAGGGATGGGTGCAGACCAGCAAATCCATGCTTAGGGTTGAAGGTGTATTGGAAAAGAACATTTCTGACACTGGTGAGGGCACTATTAGTGACGCATTTCCTTGGTGCCTGGAGCAGAGGAGGAGGCCGTAGTTATTCACTGGTTATTCCTAGGGATGTAGGTTTGCTCTTAGAAATAGATGACGATATTTATTGCTGGATGGATGAGAGAAAGGATGCAGTAAAAGAAAAAGGAAAATAAAAATAACGACAGCGTGAGCTAGAGCACAGGAATGGCAGCCACAAGGAAATAGGACTGTAACACATCAAAAAAAAGCGGGGGAGGCATTCATTTCTTTTCTAAAAGCTGTGAAAGAGGCTGTTGGCCCTGGAGACAGCACTCTCTGGTGGAGCATGGAGACAGTTCCCCCATTCAAAATGCAGCTGCAGGCAGATTATGGATAATTCCATATGGATAATATTATGGATGATTTCCAAGCTTATCATCACCAGGGGATGTTCCAAAAAATGATTCGTTTCCAGGGTTCCACCTCTGACTAATTAATTCACACTCACTAGGGATGCATCTAATTTAATTATAATAAAATTTCTCAAACAAAAGTGCTTTCTGGTGGCTGCGATTCAGAAGGCTGGTCTAGTTGGTGCAACCTAAGATTCAGAAACAAAGGACATGTTTGGGTTTTTGCGTCCATCACCGAGTCCTGGAAGGCCTGGCTGAGGGGGGCCAGAGAGTGTACCCCCTGAAAATGTCTTCTTGAAGAAGAGATCAGGAGGACTGTCCCTTGCCCACTTCACACCTGTCACCTGGAGGGAATAAGTCACAGTGTGTGAAGTCTCTTGGTGAATTGCAAATGGAAGGAGAGCGCTGCAGTTATTGGCATGGGGGGAGGGGTGGAGACAAGTCTTAGTCACACAGGAGTCAGCCCTGTCATGCTCTAGTTGCCCCGGTGGACAGAGGAGAGGGAAGAGAATGTCCACAGGGAGGGCCATTCCCCTCAGGGAAGCTCTGGTTTGATTGTGCAGTTGCTCTTGGCTTCTGGATAGAGGGCTCTAGTGAGCAGCAGTCACCTCCCCTGAAGCCAGGCACGTGCTCAGCAGGCTGTCTGTGTCCTGCCCGGAGCCCTTCTGCATGTCTTCCTTCCGACTCCATCACTTTCCCCCATCTCCTTCTGTTTGTGGTCTTCTGAGTTGGCCTAAACACCCCCTGGAGTGTTCCTCTTTCTGGGGGACAAGTTTTCCTTAAATTAAGGCAGGACTGGCCAGGGCCTCTTGTCCAGTGTTACAGAATCCATGGACTCGAGAATCTTCTCAGGGTTGTCCCTACCTTCTGTTCCACTGAGTTGTGTTTTAGCTCTAGAGAAATAGTTGCCTCTGACCTGATCTTTCAGTTCTTCAAGGTCACAAATCACATCACATTCCATCTTAAAATTCTCCCCTGGAAATGACTGGAAGCTGTCCCCGGCGTCTGGCCTCTTCCTTCGGCCTGGAGAGGCAGCCTCCTCCCACCCCAGGAGGATTGCCACCCTCCCCCTCAGCCCATAGGAAGCTCTGTCCTCCTCTTCTGGACACTAACTGTACAGGTGTCCCCTCCACATGTGCCTGACCAACAGCCCCCCACAAACCCTTGTCTGCTGACTGGCTGATCTGATGATGGCAGTAGCTCCTGATTCACACCTGAGATAAAAAGGCCATGGCCACTTGGTGTCTTACAAGCTAGATCCCATCTTTGCTGTGCGTCACACTGAGAACATTGATTGACCACAGACTGTGAGCCAGCTAAAGTGCTCAGCTCATCTGACATTTACCCAGGGTGTAATTAAGTAGGTACCATCAATATCCTGCCTGTACAGAAGAGGAATCCAAGGCACAGAGAGGTGGGGTGGCTCCCCAGAGGCCACACAGTGCTCTGCAGAGGAGGGATCCAAGTCCAGGCTGTCTTTCCCACTTTGTCACTTCCCTTCCCATGGCTTTGCTGTCTTGATCCCCTCGATGTCCCTGAAGTGCATATCATCCTCTCACCACATAAGAAACAGACTCAAGTGGTAAATGGGGTGAACCATCTGGTATGTGGGACTTTCAAACCACCTGCTTTATGTCACAACACTCTGAAAGGACTCACAGCCACTCACACCTTCACAGGGCACCTGGTCAAGCACAGGGTCAGCATCCAGGGTCCTCTACTTGAGGGACAATAAGTGCTGACATGAGGACCCAGGGTTAAATAGCACCCACAGTGTTGGTCACTCCTGTTTCTATTTTCCTTCCATCCACCTGGTTTTCAGGACCACTCTTGGGTTCCAGGGTCCTTGGGTGCCTACCTGGCCCTTGGTCCTTAGGGGGACCTGTAGCCATTGGGGCTATAGTATACAGAGGGAGTCTAATTGGGGATGGGCTTCTTTGTTTCAGCTTTGTGTTAGCTTCTTGCTCATTCATGGAAAAAAATCAGAGTGGTGTCAATTGGTGGTTATCAGAATATTTCCTTTGAATAAATTTATTAAAATTAAAGAAGTCACAAAGTATTTCAGAACACAGGTGAATCTGCATATGGCAACATCCCACAAGTAAGTTCAAGAACATTTGGAGATGTGGTGTGGATGGGTGTAAGACAGGGCGAGTGTCACTGATCTTTGAATCTTTGGTGTGGCCTACTCCACAGATGATGGCAAGTGTCAGCCCTTTATCATGCCACCAAATCCAGGACAAACACTGCCTGGTGTCTGAGAGGTGCTCAAAACTGAGTCCAATTTATTAATTAATTAACCTGCATTGCTTGTGTACTGAGATCTCAAAGGCAAGTAGCAGGTCCCACCAGCACTTGAAGCAGGCTAAGAAGCTGCCACCACGTAGCAGCTGAGGTGCCTGGAAGCCCAACCCCCATGTCTCCAAGAACAGGGCACAGCACAGCTCCATGAGAGTCTCCATCATGTTGGTGCCACATGGTGGAGTGGACGTGGCCATAGGCCCTTATCTTCACAGAGCTGCTGCAAGCTGCCAAGCAGGGGACCTTGGAAAGGGTGAGTTGTTGAACACACATCCAGCACATTCTGCTTGGAGCATGGAAATCAGGATCACATTGTGTTGACACAAGAATATCAACACTAGAGGAGCCAGCCCTGCCACACCCGACCCCTAGACACTGTGGCCTTGGTGAGAACAAAGACTTCCTGGGTACACTGGGAAAGAAACCAGAAAAGTGGAGAAGAGGGCACAGGCTGCCACATTTTATATAATAGCTAGGGTTGGGATATAAGATCATATATACTCCTGTTTATTTATTGTATTATTTTTGAGTGCTGGGATTGAACCCTGGGATACTTAATCACTAAGCCACATCACCATTTTTTTTTATATTTTTTATTTTGAGACAAGGTCCCACTATGTTGCTTATGGCCTTGCTAAATTGTGGAGCCTGGCTTGGAAGTTGTAATCCTCCTGCCTCTACCTCCCAAGCTGCAGGCATTACAGGTCTGCTCCACTGGGCCTAACTCTCCCATTTATTTTTATTTGCAAAAGGACCTTTTGGAAATCGATGCATTTATTTTATTTTGAATTTGATAATTTAAGTCCAGCCCTTAAAATCTTTGAGAATTTTTCTAATCCCTTCCTTTCCTCCTCCAGGCCACAGATCCTGTTCTTAAACATTGCAGTGTCAGGACACACTGCAGAGAATTACTGCAGAGAGAATTTACTCTCCTGGCCTCATTAGGATCAAAGGAAATGAAGACGACTCTTTTCTAGTGAGATGGAGCCTGTTTACCTAAGCGCTCTGCTGAAGGTTTCTCTTCAAAGAGAAAATGCGTCTCTGGTTCAAGTAACAGGCATATTTTCTTGAGGCTCTCTGAAGCACTTTGCCTGAGGTGGAGCTGCTGGGCAATTCTGAGTGCTCTGGAGACTCTACCTGGCACCTCCCTTTCCTTCCTCTCCTCCCCAGCCCTGCAGTTTTCAGGTGATTCTCACACCTGGCCACTAGGAACATGCTGTACTTTCTTTTGGTTTTTGGTTTCCTATCCCTCTAGGAAGAAAGTACAGCTAAAAACATTCTAGTGGTCTCTGCACACATGGAAGGCTTTGCAGCCATGTGCTCCAGGGGGTTTGTGGCCCTTTGAGATGTTCTAAGTCGTAGCTTGAAGTTTGGCTCAGCTTATCTGTCCCAGAAGCTCATTGGACCACAAGAGGTCCTGGAGCACTGGTCGCATCCCCATGGCCCAACACAGCAGCACAGTTTTCCAATAATGACCATCTCGTCTTAGAATCATGGATAAGGAAGGGAATGGTGGAAAAGACCAGCTCTCTACAAGAGTCACGACCTGTCCTGCAGAACGGCGGGGAGGGGCTGAGCTCTAAGTGGCAATAGGAATGCAAAGATCTTCGGAGGCCCAACCCATACCCAAGATCTCTTTCTGCAGGGGAGTCTGAGCAGGCAAGAGTGACCCCCACCTTGGAGGAGAAATGCTGGTGGATGAAGTTCACTGTCATGCCCACTTTGCTCATCACAAAGGTGGATTCCCAAACCTCTGAGGAGGAGGCAGAACCTTGAGATATATCCAAGAAAATCCACAAGTGCACATAGATAAACTTCAGCCTATTTCTTGTCTTTTCCTTAACATACCTGCTCAGTTAGCCATGATCAGAAACTTATGTGCATCACATCTTATCCATATCATATTTAAAGTTGCATAAACGTTGACCCTATAATTCTAAAAACTTGCTTTATTCCAAACATAAAGACAAATCTTAAAAATATGTAGAACTCTCAGAACTCTCAGGCTTTGGGAGGAATTCACATCCTGATAGGCAAAGTGCTAAGAGATGCACAAAAACATAGGTGTAACTATAGCTATCGCCTCAAATTGTGATTTTGCAAAGCAGAAGGGAGACTATGTTGCTCTCATTGTGATCTTCTGCTTCTTCTCGGGGAAGGGCTAAGAGGCAAAGTTGAACAGGTTCCAACTGGACAACAGAAACCCTCTTTCTGAAGTCATATCACTTCATGTGCAGGAGACACAAGACCAACATCAGCTAGGTGTACAGTCCCCAGACTGCAGGTGTCCACATCCTCATGAACAGAGAAGAAACCAGGACCAGATCAGCTGGTGGCTGAATCGAGGACACACAACACCTTCAGTGGCCTGGGCTGCCAGTGGGGATCCCCACCTTAGGGAATACACCACACAGCTCATTTTGCAAGCACAAACCCCTGGATGCGCGCTCTCACTCACCACGATTCATACGTGGATAATAGTCTTCCCTGTCACCTGATGGGAAAGGCCAACACTCAAGACCTCGCACCATCTCCAATCTAGCTGGTGACTTACATGCCAGACACCAGCGATGCATACCCAGTCCCTCCCTGTCACTGGTTCCCCACACCCAGTCCCCTCCAGTCCTCTTGATTTTATTCTAGGTACCTCTTTCTATCTTCAGTTGTACCAGGCACAGCTCCAGCCACTGCACCAGATCCCACTAAATTGATCAGAAAATTTATGTAGGATATTGACATTGACAGCTAACTCCTCACAAAAATGATGCTCAAGTCACAAAGATGTGCTCCCTAGGGGAACACACGCACATTTGGTGGGCATTGAGACATCCCACTTTTTGCTAAATAAAAATGCTTAATCTCTTGATAACCAAAGGCATGCACTTTGGATGCTATTGACATGCTATTTATCAAATTGATGATAAAATTGTTTTTTAATAAAAGAGAGATTAGAGACAGTGGGGAAAAAACTGGATGAACAGGCAAAAAATAATCTGGAGGAAAATTTAGCAGCTTATTTCAAAAGCCTTATAGAAAACTTATCCTTTAGCCTAATTCCACACATAAAAATCAATCCTAAAATTTCCTTTGGAAATGAATATCTAGGTACAATAAATAGGGGCCACAGGGCAACTTCCACAGTGCCAATAATGTACTCAGTCAAGCCAAGGGGTATGCCCACAGGCATATCAAAATTGTGATAATTTATCAAGTTATGTCCTTAAAATTCTAGCAGTTTCAAAAAGAATGTAATAAAAACACATTGACAGAGACACAAAGAGTGCTGCCTAAGGAAACAGAAATGGATTTGTGCAAAATGGAGCGACAGGGATATTTATCAAGGCATTGTTTTCAGTGAGAAAAAATAAACTGGAAACAATCTAAATGTGGAGCATGTTGAGAGGTGATACAAGCAACTAAATAAAATTTTAAAATAGGCTCACCATAAATAATCTAAGTCGCAGAAATACATTTTTTATTAAAATATGTTTTTATTGTTGATGGACATTTATTTTATTTGTATGTGGTGCTGAGAATCAAACCCAGTGCCTCACACATGCTAGGCAAGTGCTTTCGCACTAAGCTACAACCCCAGCCCCAGAAATATATTCTTGATGTTTCTCTTGAGGTAGGGTCCCAGGTTAGGTTTATTATAAGTGTAGAATGCTTTATTTATTATCATCTCAATGATAATAAATAATCAGAGTTTTCTCCTCTGGAACTCTGCCTGACCCTCCAGGAAGCCAAGCACTCTGTGATCCCAGAAGTATTTTGCAGGGTAGCCTTTTTCCACTTTGATGCTTCCCTGGTTTACTGTTCTACTCCCCTAAGAGAGTTTTGCAAGTAGAGCTTTATCTACAACATACTCCAGCAGACCCTAGAAGAAGGCAGGTGCTTGGTACCCTGTAGAATGCACAGCTAAATGGAGAACCCAAGTCATTGGGTCCACTCTGTTCACAGCCTCCCCCAACGCGGATGACTTCTCCGACTGACCTTACCTTGGGGATCCTTGAGGCTTGGGGGATCCCAAAAGCAAGTCTGCTGTGTCCTGAGCTCAGTGCAGACTCCAGGTCCAGCCCACTCCGGTCAGGTGCTGGGAAGGCCACCCGAGAGTGGTCCAATGTGACAGAGGTGATTATCCTGTCCTGGCTTCCTAGCCCAGGCTCTCCAAAAATGCAGAGCATCTTGTCACTCAGTAATAATAAGGAGGGCAGAACGAAACTTAGGGAGCCTGGGAGGATTCATGGCACAGACTGCAATGACGGTCTCATGACCGCCATGCTCACCAGGTGGAACGCATTACACAGGTGCGGCTCTTTGTATGTTAATGGTATCTCAATAAAATGGTTTTTAATGAGTGGAAGCAATTCCTTGGCGATTCAGTGTCTCTGAATATTACCAGAGATTACTGTTAAGGTTTGGGTCCAGAATGTCCCCCCAAATTCTCATGTGATGGAAGTATGACCCTTGCAACACAGCAAGGTTCCAAGGCGGGGCTTTTAGGCAATGAGTGCCTCCTAAGTGCTCTGACCTTGTCCGTGAATTAATCCAGAATGAATTGATCCATTGATAGCGGATGGACTCCTGGAGGTGGGACCTAGTTAGAGGAGGTAGGTCACTGAGCTGTTCTGGAGGCTCCATGTCTCTCTCATTCTCTGCTTCCCAGCTGCATTGAGATGACAGCCTTCCTCTGCCAAGTCCCACTGCCAAGTCCCTCTGCCAAGTCCCTCTGCCACGCCCCTCTCTCACGCCCCAGACCACACCCATGGCCACGCCCACCTGTCAAGCCCTTTGGTCACACCCTGACCACACCCCTGTTGCTCTGCCAGGCCCCAGCACACCCATCTGCCACGCCCCTGCCTCCATGGTCTGCCTCACCCAGGCCCAGAGCAGCGGAGCCAGCTGGCCATGGACTGAGACCTCTGAAACCATGAGCCAAAATAAGTCCGTGCCCCTCCAAGCTGTCCACCCAAGGGAGAACTCAATCCCCTCTCGAGGAAGAAGGGCTCCAAGGTGGAGGACGGGATCCAGCCCCGCAGCCCCGCGGCGACCACATAGAGCCTCGTCTGGTCATTAAACAGCTGCCCAGTGGGCGCCGTGGGCCACTGGGGCTCCCCATCCCTCTCTTTGAAGGCTGTTATTTACAAAGGGAGAAGACAAATGTCCAAGCCCCTAAATCACACGGAGCTGAAAAGGTCACCCTAACAGGGCCCCTGGCTGCCTTTCACAGCACAGGTGAAGGATTTAAAACCTCATTACTGTGCCCAGGATCGTAAAGGGGAAAACAGTAGTAGGAATCACGGTAAGATCGGAAAAGAGAAGAGCCTGCAACGCCTCCTTACATGAAAAGTCTCTGATGCAGGCCGGGTCCTCTGTAGAGGGACAGCGGATACCGAGCCCAGGAGCCCCCTCCAGAGCCCTGACCCAAGCGGGCGCTGGAAACAAGAGCCAACCTAGGCCAGGGCGGGAAGAGAGCCAGCGCTCGCCTGCAGGTGGAAAAGTAGGTGGGTGCTCATGCAAACGCTGAAATTCAATGTGCCTTGCAGGTTCTGCACCGTTCCCCCTCGATTTCTGCTGGTTTTCCCTTCTGCAGCCCCAAGTGACACTCTCAGCTTGCTCTGTTCCAAGAGGGCTCTGAATCTTGTTCTCCACCACGTGTCCCTGTCTGCTTGAGCCCCTGAATTCCCAGTTCAAGACACTTGAGTCTGAGCTCATCACGAGGATTGGAACCAGCGCCAGAACTCTTCCGACTCCAACCATGTATAAGGACATGGAAAACCTTGTTGTAAGATGTCATGTTGAACATCTTTGGCCTTGAGAAAGACTGGAGTAGAATGCAGACTCAAAATTCTTGTTCCGCGCAGCCCAAGGAGTCACCCTCCCAGGAGGAAACTTAAGCATCCCTTAATTCAAAATGTTCCCATACGGAAAAACCTAAATTTTCATAAGAAAAAAAATTATCGTAATTTTATCAAATATATCCATAACACAATCTAGTCTACGTGATGCCATTTTTATGTGATTTTTTTTCCGTAACGACTTTCTAGGAATATTTCATGAACTACTATCAGGATCAAGGAGCAGGAACCAAAGTTTTAAAATTAAATGTATGAAATTCTGCAGGTGGAGGCAGGTAATGTGGATGACTGAAGTAGCTATTTCATATACACGAACATCACTCCATGTCCACAGTCCATCCAGCCACCAACCTCACCCAACAATATTTGGAGAAAATATCAAGAGTGTCTGGAACATGTTGGAGCCCCTTTCCCTGCTGTGACTCCCTGGGCGATGCACTCTAAGGGCATGCACATAGCCCAGACACTGTGCTTGGTGTCAAGGGACCTGTAGAGAGGATCTCAGGCTTCAGAGGAAGTGAAGAGGGTCTATGCAAATGTAGTCTTTTGCATTCAGGGCTTGATCACTGAGAGCTCTGGTTCCAGATGGGTTCCTGGGACCTATCTCCAGGGACACCAAGGAGGGAATGTGACAGGAATACCATCAGCTGTGGCCAACCCCAGTGAACGTTCCCCAGCCAGACGAGCAGCCACTGGTCAGGTGGGCTTGACTGTTGTCAGTGGGAATGTCTACACAGTGTTTAGGGGTTTCAGATTTGCCAAGAAGCATATGTAGAATCTCTTAGTTTTTGTTTTTTTTTTTTTTTTTGAATGTGGGTAAATAATTAAGCATTTTAAAGGCAAACAAAGCATGTCTGAGAGCTTTATTAGGCCCCAAGAGCCAATACTTTTAACCTCCAGCCTGAGGCACCCTGATCACATGATTCCAGTCTCTCTGGAAAGACAAAAGTGGCTGTATTTTGTTTAAATGTAAAGAGCATTGTGAAACAGATCTTGGCCTCATTAGCATCATGTTCTGATCCTCACTAAAACCTCTTCCAGTTCCCCCGACTGTGCTAGAAGTAGGAAATGTGGCCTCAATGACTATTTCTAAGCAGTCCAACTAGGCAGCTAGAGAGAGCCAAGAAGAAAGAGGCTTGAGCAGGAAGAAGTACTGAGATAGGTTAGTGATGTCTGCCATGGGCACATGCAGCTGGGTGGTAATGCGTGTTTCTCATCTGTGCCATCTGGAGTCCATATTCCAGTCTACATGTCAAAGTTTCTGCAGACCCTGCTCATACTTACAGCCTCATTCATGCCCACCTCCTTTTCCCCAGTAGGCCCTTTACACAAGACCCCCTTCCCTGAGTAAATCTGCAAGGAGGCACCTCTTGCACATCATGTTCTTGCATCTCCAATCTCTCCACAAGTCCCACTACCTGACCTGCCATCCTTGCTCTCATCTGGCTGGTGAACTCTCACTAAATCCAACATCCATCTCCAACATCACCTCCTCTGTGTTTTTTCCTGAATCTCAGGCCTCAATTCTTTTATGTTCCTTTAGACTTTGTACCCACATTTATGGGAAAGATTTTGAAACTGTGTTGCCTCCCCTGACACCATAGGAGCTGTTCCAGGTCACAGATTATGCCTTACCCATCAGTGCCTCCCCCAGAATGTGGCCATGAGCAGACCTTGTGTTGGATGAATGAATGTCAGGTGAACAGAGCCCTTGCCTTCCACTACACAGAAATTAAATCAGCAGCATCTCTTGGGTCACATTTCCCCAAGCATCAGTTACTCCTGTGAAACTTTCACTGTTTCTGTCATTCCACGTTTCAAAAATGACTTAAGATTTTTCTAGGAGTCACTAGAAATAACACAGCCTAGCAAGGCACTTTAAAATTGGAAACTCAGAAACTGTCTTGGTGATTTGTCTGATCTGACTGCTCCATCCTTCTAGCCCCCAGGCAGTGTTCCCTTGCTAAATCTTTCTATTCCCAGGCATGGCTGACCCTGCAGCAATCACTCAAACAACAACCCCTGCTCTCACTGGCTTCTTGTCATTCTTACATTATTTTCCAGTGCACCTTCAACTAAATTTATAAGTGTTCATACAATTTTTAAAAAGTTTGTTCTCTACCACCAGAAACTGGTCTACAAATCTTGAGGCACCTGGGCTACCCTTGAGGAACTGTAATTGAAGAGATGTTCTTCCTGAAAACTCACAATGTGTTCATTTGCAAAGCTTTGTGGTACATCCCCTGGCTGATTCGTTGGTCACTGAGAAGAGGCTGTTGACTCGAGGATTTCTGTCTTCCAGATGATCAAACAGAGCCCCAGGAACACAGCAGTGCATCATGAAGGCCCTCAGATGGATGTCCTGGCACACATTGCTGTGTCCTAAATCCCTGTCACCGACACTCCACCCCTGCAGGTCTACTTCAACCAGTCCACAACCTGTAGAAGGCTCCCTGTGTCCTTTACAATGGAATTAGATATTGATTCTCCTCTTTCTGACAGAGAAGTGTAAGAGAAAATCAGAACAATCATTTTCAACAGATGGATGCTATACCCAGTGCTCCCTGACACTAACATTGCTGCCACAGAGGAACCAGTTGCCCAACTAAATGCCAGGCAGCAGGTGGGCTGGACACTTAAAGATCAGAATAGGCCTAACAGCACACAAGGGCAGTGTGTGCCTGGGAAGCCAGGGGCTGGTCCTCAGCCTGGACTTCACACACACAGATTCCAAGGGTCACCATGGACCACTTCCTTTACCCAGCAGAATGCATGTCACAGTTCCAAAAGGCCCCCAAGGAAACACAGCCAGAAAGGGCAGACATTCTGCAACTTCATAGACTTCCTCAGTGCCAACCCTGAGTTCACCCCTCAATCCCCAGACTGCTGCCAGGCCCTGAGACCTCCGTGGCCTTGCTCATTTATTTTTCCTTATCTCTATATAAGAAGTGTAATTAAGACAATATGGAAATGCCATTCTCCACACAAGTTGTCACATTTTCTCCCGTATAATTATGTCGGAGATTCACAATCCTTGGCCACTCAGGCACTATATACAAGGTGGGGACCAAATCCACATACCAGGGTTAATCTTAGTTAATGCTTTTAGGAAGCTCTTTTAAATTAGCTTTACTCTTTTCTATTTGACAAAATATTAATGAAGTCTATGAATGTGCACATTTTATATGATTGCTTTATAGTTTCTACATATAGATATATATGTAATAGTTGATATATAGACTATATATTAAATTTATATAGATATATACACAGACATATCTGAATATATATAAACTATAGAGCAATTATAAAATATGTGAGTATAAATAAAATATATGAAATATATCCATATAAGATATATGAATATATATAGCTGCAACAGGGGATTGGAGTCATATATATGACTTACAATTAAGAAAGATTTAAAATTAAGAAAGCTTATCTTGGAGCCTTCTAAATTAAATCTCACCTCACTTGAGAGAACATTGAATTATCTAATTGAACTATGAGAGAGATATTTGACACTTGTGTTATTCATTTCCTCTCATCTTCAAATTCACCCTTTATCACCTGCATTGAAAAAATGGATATGGGCTCCTTTCAATTGTTGAGAGCCACAGCCTGAGGGGCCCCAGCAAACTTCCAGCTGCCAGCAAACTTCCAGCTGCCGGCTGATGATTGGCTCACAGCAGCCCCAGCAACATCTAGCTGATTGGCTCCTCGGCCCCAGCAACATCTAGCTGATTGGCTCCTCTGCGGTGATGCTCATTGGACTGTTTCCCTGCCCTTTCAGACCACGGAGCTGCTCATTGGGGGACTTTTTTGGCTCCGCCCACGTGACCCAGCCAATCGGCCTCAAGAGCAGGAGGATTGGGGGAGGGGGAGAGAAGCTTGTGTGGGAGAGAGAGGCTTGGGGAAAGCCGGTGGTGGCAGTTGAGGCTCTGAGGGTTTTTCCTGAGAGACTATTTTGTTTGTCGTGTGTGGTTCTAAAAATAAAGTTAGTTTCTTTTGACAAGTGGCTCCTGATTGTGCCCAGCCAGACTGCGGCATTTGGTGGCTCGCACGGGGAGCGGCTGAGGGTAAGTGAACTGCTCGCCCCTGAGGGCAGGGCGAGAGGATGGGTAGCCATTTTAAGATTCTTCTTTTGTTATTTTGTTTCACTTTTGTTTTAAGTTGCCTGTCCCTGGAGATGAGTGAGACGGAAGAAAAACCGCTCACATCTGAGGAAAAACTATTTACGTCTGAGGAACAGATAGGGAGAAAGGACGGATGCCCATGTCAGGAGGATAGAAAGGCTATAATGACTTTTTGTTGTTCCCTTTTTATTTCATTCTGTCTCGGTTTTGTTTGGCGTCATCTTGTTGGGTTGTATTATAGTAGAAATATGGGATCAGAAATTAGTAAAAAACAAACTGAAAGAGTGTTAAGTAAATTGTTAGAGGAAGGAGGCATCCCAGTAAAATCAAGAGCAGTCAGGGCATACGTTGATACAATACAAAAATGTAGCCCATGGCTTTTTAAGGAGGAGTTATTGAATATATCACAATGGAACCATCATGGTGAAGATTTAAAAAGAATAGAAAAGAAAAGCCCAGGGACTCTGCCAGTTGGCACATTGCCATTGTGGACATTCGTATCTTGTTTGCTTAGTCCAAAGCCTTCAGTTCAGACAATGGTAGAGGAAGGAGAAGACATAATGATTCAAGTAAAAGAGAAGGTCTCTCAAGTTAGTCAGACAGAGGAAAAGATTCAAGTAAAAGAGAAGGCCTCTCAAGCTAGTCAGACAGAGAAAGAAAGTGTAAAACAGAAAAAGCCATCAGGGGGAAAGTTACAACAGGAGACTGCTACTAACACCTTTCTATCACCAGAGGGTGTAAGGGTCCAACCAACAGCACCACCTCTACAGGAGACTGCTACTAACACCTTTCTATCACCAGAGGGCGTAAGTGTCCAACCAACAGCGCCACCTCCATATGCTGGGAGGCCCCCAACCCCCGCAGTTGATAGTTGGGATCCTGAGACAAGATCTCAAATATTAACATGCCCTGTATTTGAGGCAGGAGAGCAGCGATTTTACCAAGTTTTAAATTTCAAAACAGTGAAGCAGCTAAAAGAGGCTGTAACAACCTATGGTCCTCAAGCACCCTTCACTGTAAGCTTGGTCGAATCCATTAACAACTTGAACATGACGCCAGCAGATTGGGCTAATATGTGTAAAGCTGTGCTAAATGGAGGACAATACCTGTTATGGAAGGTTGCCAATGAGGAATTTTGCAAGGAGACGGCTAGGCGAAATGCAGCAGCTGGTTATCCTCAGAGAAATCTAGATATGTTGTTAGGAAAGGGACCTTATGAGGATCAGCAGCAACAAATTGCATATGATCCTGGCGTATACGCACAAATTGCTGCAGATGCAATTAAGGCATGGAAGACTTTACAAGGACATGGAGGTTTACAAGGTCAATTATCTAAGGTAATACAAGGAGCTAATGAACCTTATGCTGAATTTGTAGATAGGCTTATTCAAACAGCTACCAGAGTTTTTGGGAATACAGAACAAGCAATGCCATTACTAAAACACCTGGCTTATGAGCAAGCGAATCGTTGGTGCAGAGATATCATTAGACCATGGAAACATGAAGATTTAAACACATATATTAAATTATGTAGAGACATTAATGAACAAGAGCAAGTCGTGGCAGCTGCAGTAAAACAGGCTTTAGATGCCAGAGACATTAATGAACAAGGGCAAATTGTGGCAGCTGCAGTAAAACAGGCTTTAGATGCCAGGCCAAGAACATGCTACAATTGTGAACAAACAGGACATTTTAAAAGGAATTGCCCCATTGGAGGAGGGTTTAACAAAACTAGGTATCAAAGGAGTAGAATACCAGGTATTTGCCCACGGTGCCGTAGAGGGAGACATTGGGCTAATGAATGCCATTCTCAAACCACCATAGAGGGTACTCCATTATCAAAAAACGAACAAGGACCAGGTGTTTATCCACGATATCATGGAGAAAGGCATCGGGCTCCATTGCCAAAAAACGGACAGGGGGGCCCAATGCTCCGGGGCCCAAAACCACAAATATACGGAGCACTGGAGGAACCCAGCAACCCCATCAGGGTAGTGCCCAGGACACATTGTCCATCAGATCCCTCATCAGACAAACCAGAGGGAGCGCAGGGTTGGACATCTGCGCCTCCGCCAGAGCAGTACTAACTCCAGAGATGGGAGTTCAAATCATTCCCACAGGGGTGAAAGGACCTCTTCCCAAAGGAACAGTAGGCTTATTATTGGACGCAGCTCTTCTACTCTAAAAGGACTTATGATAAGTCCTGGGGTAATTGATCCCGATTATGAAGGTGAAATAAAAATTATAGCCAGTTCTCCAAAGGGTATATCAGTAATTTCACCAGGAGATAGAATAGCACAGTTACTAATAATACCCAGCCTACATGATAAATTTTCCAGTCGTACTGTAGAAAGAGGTTCCAAGGGATTAGGCTCCACAGGTGTAGATTGGGCTATGCTTTCTTTAAATTTAGATTCTCGCCCCATGCTAAAACTAAATATTCAAGGACATGAATTTAATGGGCTACTGGATACAGGTGCAGACCTTAGCATCATATCTCGTCAAGAATGGCCAAAACATTGGCCATTACAACAAGCCACTCAAACGCTTCGAGGCCTAGGAGTGGCAACTAATCCCCATAGAAGTGCAATGGTATTAGATTGGAAGGATCCTGAAGGATGTGAAGGAACTATACAGCCATATGTATTGGATCATCTTCCCGTAAATTTATGGGGACGAGATGTCCTAGATCAATTAGGTTTGACATTAACAAATAACATCAACCAAAATGCACCCACTATTATGACTAGACAAGGTTTTAGGAAAGGAAAAAGATTAGAAAAACAAGAACAAGGTATAGCAGCACCAATACAAATAGATCAAGGAACAGACAGACATGGGTTGGATATTCAGAAAGGGCCACTGAGACAATAAAAATTACTTGGAAATCAGAAAGACCAGTATGGGTTCCTCAGTGGCCCCTGACTAAAGAAAAGATACAAGCAGCCCATGACCTGGTCAAACAACAATTAGCAGAAGGACATATACAACCTTCTGTATCTCCCCATAATACTCCCATTTTTGTCATCAAAAAGAAATCTGGTAAATGGAGATTATTGCAAGATTTAAGAGCCATTAATAATGAGATGGTTATTATGGGACCTGCTCAATCAGGGATTCCTCAGTTGTCTGCTTTGCCAAAAACCTGGTATGTTTTAGTTATAGATATTAAAGATTGTTTTTTTTCAATTCCAATTCATCATGAGGATAGTCCACGTTTTGCATTTACTATCCCTGCACTGAATCATGAAGGTCCTGATCAGAGATATGAATGGAAAGTACTCCCTCAAGGGATGGCTAACAGCCCAACTATGTGTCAAATTTATGTTAACAAAGTAATCCAGCCACTTAGAAATCAAAATCCTGAACTACAAATATTTCACTATATGGATGATGTATTATTAGCACACAAAGATAAAAACACATTGCTAGAATGTTATGCCACACTTACAAACTTATTAAAAAATTATAATCTAGAGATAGCAATAGATAAAGTACAATTAAATTTTCCAATTAATTATTTAGGAGTTCTATTATCCTCAACCATGGTCCGTCCACCAAAAATTCAAATACGAGTAGATCAACTCAAATCACTTAACGACTTTCAAAAGTTATTGGGAGACATAAATTGGATAAGGCCTTATTTAGGTATACCAACAGGAGAGTTGGGACCTTTATTTGATATCCTAAAAGGTCCATCAGATCCAAATTCACCCCGAATGTTAACGCCTGAAACAAGAAAGGCATTAAAAATCATTGAAACATATATGGAAAATATGCATTTGGATAGAATTGATATAAGTTTGCCTTTATTATTTATTGTGCTACCAACAAAAAATATTCCTACAGGAGTATTTTGGCAAGAAGGTCCATTATTATGGATACATTTATCTTATTCTCCTAACACTATTCTTACTAGGTATCCTGAGGCTGTAGGACAATTAATACTCAAAGGAATAAAAGCAGCAAAGGGAGTGTTTGGAATTTCTCCCAATAAAATTATTACTCCATATACTATGAATCAAATTGATGAGTTAGCTAATGAGTTAAATACTTGGGCAATAATCATGTGCAAATCTAATGTTTCATTTGATAACCACTTACCGTCTAATCCTTTATTGTCTTTTTGGTCATTGCATCCTGTAATTTTTCCAAAAATGACAAGAAAAACACCTATCATGAATGCTCCAAATATATTCACTTATGGGTCAAATAATGGTACAGCAGCAGTCGTTACCCCTGATCAAACTTTTACATTTTTAGTACCCAAACAATCAGCTCAAAAGGTAGAGCTTAATGCAGTTTTACAAGCTTTTGTGATGTTTAAAGATTCTGTATTTAATTTATTTTCTGATAGTCAGTATGTAGTTAATGCTATAGTATCTCTTGAAGATGCTGGTAGGATTTCCCCTTCTTCTACTGTTTTCTCTTTGCTTTCCACTATACAAAGTCTAATCTGGGACAGAAAAGATCCATTGTTTATAGGACATATCAGGGCACATACAGGATTGCCTGGAGCCCTTAGTTTAGGCAATGATTTAGCAGATAAAACTACACATGACATACATATTTTCTCTACACTAGAAGAAGCTATAAATTTTCATAAAAAGTTCCATGTCAATGTTAATACTTTACAAAAGCATTTTAAAATAACTAAGGAACAAGCTAGACAAATAATAAAACAATGTCAAAATTGTGTGACCTTTTTACCACAAGTTAATCTTGGAGTCAATCCTAGAGGATTGATACCTAACCATATTTGGCAGATGGACGTCACACACTTGCCAGAATTTGGAAAATTAAAATATTTGCATGTTACAGTTGATACTTCTTCTGGATTTTTGATGGGCTCCCTTCATGCCGGAGAAAAAACTAAAGATGTTATAGCTCATTGCTTACAAAATTTTGCCACTGTGGGTGTTCCAAAACAGTTAAAAACAGATAATGTCCCTGGTTATACTTCTACCTCTTTTAAACAATTTTGCTCAACATTTGGCATTACTCATATAACAGGAATCCCATACAATCCACAGGGACAAGGCATAGTTGAAAGAGCTCATCAAACTATTAAAATGTACTTATTAAAGCAAAAAGAAGGAATTGGGAAGGGGTATATATTCCCCAAAGATAAACTTAAAATAACCCTTTTTACTCTAAACTTTTTAAATTTGGATTCATCAGGACTTAGTGCTGCGGAAAGGCATATGTGTCCAAAAAATGTACATAAGCCCAAGGTACTTTGGAAGGATATTCTAACAGGACAATGGAAAGGTCCTGACCCAGTAATTGTCTGGAGTCGAGGGTCTGTTTGTGTGTTTCCACAGGGAGAACAGCAGCCGATTTGGATTCCAGAGAGATTAACCAAGGTCCTGACCCAGTGATTGTCTGGAGTCGGGGGTCTGTTTATGTGTTTCCACAGGGAGAACAGCAGCCGATTTGGATTCCAGAAAGATTAACTAAAGCGATTTCTACAGACCAAAAAGAAGATGATTTGGCTCAAATCCATAACAACTGATATCCAAAACTCCAGTTTGGCTATTCTTACATCTGCAACAGAACCAGGATGCTTTTTTCAATATCTATTTTATTATTGCCCTTTGCCATATCATGAAGTTCTATTTTGTTTTTTGAGCTCATACAGACCTAGGTTAATGTTTTGCTGATCAGTTCTATTTTTTGACTATAGAGTTTTTAAACATTGCAATGGAGATTTCACCTGTAAAAAGTTATAAGGCCTTTACTATAATGTTATGTGTTGTATGTATTATATTATGTGTGCACACTTGTGTTTTGTGTTATATGTTTGAATGTACGTATGTCCATATATCATATATGATGAGCGCTCATGATAAAATGGATCCAAATATTTTTTTTTCACATGATTTATATGGTTTAATTTAAATTGGGTAAACAACTGTTGAGGATTGTTTTAATATGTAAACAAAAAAGAAGGTTAACAGATCTGTTTGTTTACTTTTACCTTTCCTTTTCATTATATTTAATAATTCTCTTAAAGATAATGTAAATTGTTAAGAAAATTGTTTTCTTTTAGTGCCTTCTGTAATGTTACATAATTTTTTCTTTAGCCATTATTGCCAGAATTCCTATCTTCATCCCAGTGCTGGTGAAGACAATGTAAATTGTTAAGAAAATTGTTTTCTTTTAGTGCCTTCTGGAATGTTACATAATTTTTTCTTTAGCCATTATTGCCACAATTCCTATCTTCATCCCAGTGCTGGTGAAGTCAAAGATAAAACCAATCTACAGCTTCTACAATAGCCATCACTGAACTGCTTGCAGAAATTGCCTGGACACATTGTGAGCTCACCTGTATGCATTGTGAACTATCTGTTGGTGCAGCGACTTATGGTAGTGTTGGGGTATTTTTGCTGATGATGTCACCGGTGGTACAATTTTTCAAAGGAGCCCTCAATTGGCTTAATGTCATGCATCCTCCTCTACTAGTGATGGTCTAAAATTTGGGGGCCAACAGAGGTGAGGCAAAGAACCTCACCCCCCCACAGGTGCAAAGGCCTATCCACAAGTATGGCTATATGCTGGACCGGTAGTCAGTGACGGGTATGATCCAATTGCAGTGGTACCAACCTAAGACAGGAGGCTGACGCCTAGAGGTCAGTTCATCCGATGACGGGTAAGGACCATATGTTGAATTGGACTGCCTAACAGGCACGGTCCCTAAGCCACATGCTTGTTGTTTAAACAGAGAGGGGGAGATGTTGAGAGCCACAGCCTGAGGGGCCCCAGCAAACTTCCAGCTGCCAGCAAACTTCCAGCTGCCGGCTGATGATTGGCTCACAGCAGCCCCAGCAACATCTAGCTGATTGGCTCCTCGGCCCCAGCAACATCTAGCTGATTGGCTCCTCTGCGGTGATGCTCATTGGACTGTTTCCCTGCCCTTTCAGACCACGGAGCTGCTCATTGGGGGACTTTTTTGGCTCCGCCCACGTGACCCAGCCAATTGGCCTCAAGAGCAGGAGGATTGGGGGAGGGGGAGAGAAGCTTGTGTGGGAGAGAGAGGCTTGGGGAAAGCCGGTGGTGGCAGTTGAGGCTCTGAGGGTTTTTCCTGAGAGACTATTTTGTTTGTCGTGTGTGGTTCTAAAAATAAAGTTAGTTTCTTTTGACAAGTGGCTCCTGATTGTGCCCAGCCAGACTGCGGCATTCAATGATTTTCCAATACTGAACTTCGTCAGTAGAGGGCACTAGAGAGCCAGGCATTCCACTCCCTGGTTCAGTTTCCTACCTGCAGACTCTGGGCCTCTGAGCTCAGCTCCTGAGCAGCCTGCAGCTTCTCCAGCACCCAACCCCCTGCAGGATAGACAACTTTTGCAGCCCCAGTCTTGCAGGGCGCATGGTGGCCAGTAACACCTGGCAGCTGCAGCTTCTCCCACTAAACTCTATGGGGTCATTTGCAGTAGACTGCCCCTGATGGGACCTACCCCAAGAGCAGGTTTCTGTGGCCCTAGAGAGGGTAGATGATTTCCAGCAATCTTCCCATGGTGGATTCTGGGTCACAGTACTACGGTGACTTCTCTGTTATCTACTGAGTTACAGCCACTTTCTCTCAAGCAAGGATGCAGGGTCCAAGCTTAGGGCAGTCTGTCTTCACCCTGGAGACCCTGGCTGCTCCTTGTATCTGCTGATCTGATATTCTATGATGCTCTCCTTAGTAACTAAGAGCTCATGACTCCAATCCCCTGTTGCAGCTAATAATCTTGCTGAAATTTCCCTGTTTAAATCCCTGTGATTGTGCTCTTCTGATGGGACCCTGGCTTACCAAGGAGAAACAATTATCTGTAAGCCTGGCTGTGGAGGGATGCATAGGTGGGGCCAGGTGCCTTCAGCCAGAGATGCCCACAGTGTCCATCTGAGGGCTCAGAAGGCTCCCTGATGTTCCCACAGGAGTCTGCCCATCTCGTACACACTCTGGGTATCTGCAAACCAACTCCAGATTCAGGGTAGTAATCAAGTGGCTCCAATCAGTCAGCACATCCCTCCTCCTAACCACATGATCAGTCCAGAGACAACCAGGAGGTGAAACATACGGTGCCGAGACTCATGAGGACTGAGCTGATCTGAACCTCTGGATGCTGAGGAGCCGTTTAGGACACGCCCAAAGGCGAGGAGCAGCAGGCCCCTCTCTGCAAGGAAACAAGCAAGAGGTTAAATCTCAGGGTGCTCCAGCACATCACTCTCTGTGACTCTGTGGAAAGGTGGTCAGCACAGGTGGGTGATCACCTCGCTGCCTGGAGCCCCTGGGCAAAAAGATTCTGAGTCTTGTGGAACAGGGGTGGGGGTGAGTGGAGCTCTGAGCACTGATGGAAAAAGAGTGTCTCCTGCACCCCCCACCCCCAAGAGGCCATGGGAGAGCTGCCTGATGAGAAGGCTTCTGCCTGGGAGGAGGGTGGATGTTCTCGGTCACAACAGAAGTACCAAGTAAAGAGGGCAGTCCTATACAAGCCTGCAGTGGCCTGGCCATAACCACAGCTACCATGGGCAGGCAGCTGTTCCCCGTGGGTCCAGCAGGGAGAGCTCTGAAGTTGCCTGTTGTCAGGCCAGAAAGCAAGCATGTGAGCTCTTGTCCAGACTCCAGAGATGTCTCCGAGGGCATCAGGAAAGGGAGCTCCCTCTGCATCCTCCCATGGGGGAGGACCATGAGATGTCCCTGTGACCTGTCCTGAGGCCTGCAGCAAACTGAATAAGTCCAAGGGAAGAAAAGAGCCACTTCTGCAGGGAAAGTGCCTAATAGGAAGATTTAGTCCTGATGGAACCCACCTCGTTGCACTAGTTGGAGAATCTTCAGTTAACTCAGTTAATAATTACATCTATTGTTTAAGCCATTTGACTGAAGCATTTTAATAACTTGCATCTGAAATTCATGTGTGCAATACCAACTCATTCTTTTGTAAAATAAACATGGAGCCAAAATAAAATAAAGACCAAAACACACATAGAAGCACGTCTGTCTTAATTGATGCAGGTGCTGTAATAAAATACTGTTAAATGAGTGGCTTATAAAGAACAAAAATCCCTCACTCTCCTAGAAGCCGGGAAGTTGGAGATGAAGGTGCAGACAGATGGAGCATCTGGTGAGGCTGCTTCCTGGGTCCTACGTGCCATGGTCATGCTGGTCACACGGTAAAAGGAAGTTCTCCGGGGCCTTTTTGTAAGGGTACTAATGCATTTATGAAGGTTTCACCCTCATGAGCTAAGTCACCTCTGAAATTCCCCACCTCAAGACCATGGCCTTGATGGTTAGGTTTCAATATAAGGATACCAGAGAACAAAACATTAAGACCACAACATGTGTGCACACACAGAGACACACCAATTAAGAAGAAAAAAACACACCTTACCAATAACAACAAAGTCTACAAAATAATCTATGGAACTGGTCAGCATCTTTTATCTTCAAAGACATGAGGTTGTCTACTATTTGGTAAAAAAAAGTCCACAACAACTTTACAAGACTACAGGGAATTCTTTGCAAACCTATTGATCATGAAGCTGTTTATAAATACTTAATCTATATGCCATAGGAAAGAGCAGAAGGCACCAGATTGGATTGTTTCTGGCCATGAGCAACTTCTCCCCAAGTCCAGCATTAGCACTATCATTAGAGATGCTAGAACATTCCTCCCAAAGTTCTAACATTAAAGTCCTCCTGACCTCTATCAAGGACCTTCAACTGGTCTTTAATGCCCTGTATCCCTGACTCGTCTCTAGGGAAAATGCTTCTCCCTGCTCCAATCATGTGGCTTTTTGGGGGGCTGCCAATAACAAAAAGTTCTAGCAACTGGTAAAAGGCACCTGGGCAGGTGTTCAACTCAAGAGCAGAGTTATTAGTGATGCAATTAATCCATTTGATGGGTTAATACTTTGAACAGACTACAGGGTGGTAACTGAGGCAGATGGGGGCTGGTGGGAGGAAGAGTGTCACTCAGACATGGGGCATGGCCTCAGGGGCTACATCTCTCCCTGTCCCCCTCCTGTCTGTCTCTGCTTCCTGGCTGGTGTGAGCTGGGCAGCCTCCTCTACCATGTCCTTCCACCACAGTGACCTGCCTTACCTCAGGCCCAGAGCAATGGACCTGGCTGAATGTGGATTGAGACCTATAAAACCCTGAGCCAAAATAAGCTTTTTCTCCTCTAAGTTGTCATTGTCACGCCTTTTGGTCACAGCAGCGCAAAACTAACTAACCCACCAAGCCTTTATGTGCACACAGCTCCAGGTACACACAGGTACCCACACACCCTCTTTCTGGATTTAAAGGGCAAAATATAATTCTTTCTTCTTTGCTGATGCTAGTTGAATTTCTAATCTGTACAACAAAAAAATCTCATCGCCTCCTTCTTTCTTTTTATTCAGAAATCAGCTACTTGCATACTTTATTTTCTGATAGACAAATTCTTGTAGTAACAATGACTTCTCTAGAATTGGTTCAGAATCTGCACATTCCCCTTTGCACACAGGGCAATGGCCCTTGGTCACTGTATCTTCCTCGGCCGCCCACTTTCTTCCCTCCCAATGCAGGTCAGAATCTATGACATTTGAGAGGTACCATCCTCCCTGACTTACTTGTGTCCCCTGCCTTAACTCCCAAGGAAGGTCCAGGGATCTCAGAACATAGAGCCATCTATGCATGTGCGGTCCCCTTCTGTGAGCCCTGGTCTGTCTGGCTGCATCCTGCCTAGTGGAGAATTGCCCTGGGGAATGGAAACACTCAAAACAAAACCAGTGGCTTGTCTCCTGGCTTAGTCTGGTAATCCTGATCCCCACCTTTTGGAATTTGCTTTGGCCTGGATGGATTCCCCCATGCCTGCTTATTTGGGAGGAATGTGGTTTAGGGAAAACTTGCCACTTAGTGCCTGGAAAAAACACTTGTTCCTCAAGCTCTCCATTCTCCCTGCTAAGGGAAATAAACATTGAACGGAAAACATGTTGACACCAAAGGAGTCCAAGCTTCCTGGGGGAGGTGCTGCAGGTGTTCTGACTTTGGCCACACCCACCCTGGAGTAGATGTCAATTGCACTCCCTGCAGCTGGCCACTCATCCACTGGGCTCTCATGCTTACAGCCCTTGCAGCCCCATCTTTATAGCTCAATCTTAGTGCCACAGGGCCCATTAGACCTGACTGTAGGACGTAACTCTATTAAGGATCCATGTTTTATTCAGGCTAGAAATGTGGGCCTATTGATTTAACTTAAGTAGCACATCATTTGATTAGAGACAATATTTACTTTTCTCTAATTTGCAGCAGTGTGGGTCTAAGAGGCCTTGTGCACCAGAGTGCTATAGATTGGTGCAAATCACTGATTTTTCAGTGAACTGGTGAGCAGGGCAGAACAGACTTGGCCTGGTGGATTATCTTCTGCAGCAAGGAAAAAAAAACTCAAGGGTTTTGTTGTTGGGTTTGTTTTGCCTGTATGCTACTTCAACTTCAGTAAAACAGTAAAATATGGGGAAAGGCAGAGGATTGGGAACATTTAAGCAAATCAGCCTTAATAAGGAAACAGATTGCCACAGGAATCATGTGTTTCCAGATGTACCACAGGGCCCTTGCTCTTTGCTACAGGGGGTGGGAGGGTTGGTGAGATCCTCCTCTGGTCAGAGGATGCTGCCCCAGGGATGTGCCAATGTAATGGCCTCTCTGCAACCACACAAAGCCATCTTTGCATGCATGGTGATGTGAGTCCTCCTGGGAGTTCTGAATGCGATTCCAGGTCACAGAATCCATTGAAGTTGGACCACAAGCTGCGACAGCTCATGACAGCAAACTGAAGGCAGAGCTGCTAAGTGGTTTGCTAATCACATGTAGCATCAAAGGGGCAAAGCTCCTGACACCCTGTTGTCCATTCCTCCATCTCTTTAGGAAGAAAAGCCGTATTTAACTACAATTACGATGATCAACACTTACTAATGGCTCGCCACCGTCTAGACCCTGTCATAGGGTTTATATAGATGGCTTTCTTTTCACTACCCCATTATATAGTCAGAAACCTCCTGTACAGACCCCCATTCTGGACCAATGGGCCAGCTGGGAGATGGTAAAAGCACAGAGGAACCAGGGCTTGCAGATCTGCAGGTTTTCTAAACATTGTTATTACCAACCCTCAGGCTGTCAATAAACAGTGCAGGGAAATACACAAACCCCACAAGTGAATTTTAAGAAAGCTCAGCCAATGGATATGTAATTTGTGTTTACACATATGGACCCCAAAGAAATGAGATCAAGTCTGTGGCCTACATATTCATTGAATGATGCAGTTCAAAGGAGGTTGGGTAACATTTGATTGACAGGGGTCTCTCCTTCTCTTGTGGTTTCACTTTCTGCAGTTCCAGTTACCCTTGATCCATTTCTGAAAATTCTAAATGGAAAATTTCAGAAATACTAATTCTTAAATCTTCAATTGTGCTATATTTTGAACAGAGTGACTCGTTATGTGTGTCCCATTAAGTCTTGCTGAGATGTAAATCATTCCTTCGTCCACTGCATCCATGCTGTATAAACTACCTGCCCATTAATCCAGGGTATTAGAACTACTGCTGCAGGGTAATGGTGCTTCCTGTTCAAGTTACCATATTTTACTTAATAGTGACCCCAAAATGCAAGAATCGTGATGTCAGCAATTGAGATAATCCAAAGGGAAGCCACAAAGTCCTTCCTTTAAGTAAAAAATACATTAGTTAAGATAATAGGAGGAAAATCAGTAGACAAGAGCAAGCAGATGGGAGAGAGGGAGGAGGGAAGAGAAAGGGCCCTGGGGTATTAGGTGTATCAGTGAGGTCCTGGGGAATTAGATGGATCAGTTATGTTCTGTGCATGTGCAAATATGGATAATGAGCCCACTATCATGTAAAATGCACCCACAAAAGCATAAAGAAGAGAAGAAAGAGAAATTTTATCACAGATACACATATATAGGAAATAACAGTACATACACCCATTCTGTACTGCCCTGAGTTCCAAGAACCCACGAGGGGTCCGGGAACACAGCCCCATGGATGTGGGAGGATGTGTGTTTATCCTTTTGGGTTTGGTAATGTCTTCATCAGGAAATTAGGAGGTTGAAGCCCTTGGTTTAATAAGAAGGGCAGCTGGCAGACTGAAGCCTCCCCAGTTGATTTTTATTAGCCCGTGCTTGGGCTCTGCTGCTTTTCTTTGAAAAGTAAAATCTCATGGGACTTGGAACACTTGGCTTTAGAAGTAGGCAATAACATAAAGACACTTTACTAGTTAATTTATTTATCCGAGATGGGTGCTCTTTAAGGAGGTTAACACAATACTTCAAAGAGGCAGAGAACCTAAAGCCGCTCACTGGAATCTGTGTTATTTTCTTATCACGGTAGCTTTGTCCGTAAGTGGTGGTGCTTTTTCAATAGCAAATTAAATCCAAACAGCAGTTTAGAAGATGTAATTAGGAAAGAAAAAAAGAAAGGGTGGGAAGAGAATAGAGCAATCATTTTCTGCTGGTGGCCTGCTCACTTGACAATAGAACTGACAGAATTTCCTCCCTGTTTGATGAGCGCACTTTATGATCCCACCATATCTCCCTCAGCTCTGATTTACATTTCCTCCAGCTTCCAAAGCCAGGAAAACCTTCTGAGTGCCCACATTACCTAAGCGACAGGCATCATTAAAAAGCCAGGAAATCACTAAATTCCCTGGGTATTTTTCCAAATAGCAAGACTTACTCAGAAGAATTCTCCCTCATCTCTGCCTCTATTGATGCAAATGTTTTTGGGCCAAAAAATACAAAATAAAAAGGATTTTAGGTTTTTCTTTTTCAGTGTTTCTTAGTGGAATCTTTAATTCTTAATATAAGCAGATTTATAGTCAGCCATTTGCAATGTGTTAGCAAAAAAAAAAAAGGACACATCTTCACCTCTGACAGGCAATAACTATAAAATCTCCGGTCTTACTTAAAACAAATCACATCCAATGGATGATCATGAACAGAAAAATAAAAAATAAATAAATAAATGTGTCCCTGAAATAGCCAACCTCACTGTTCACATGGTATGTGCTCAGTGGGAAACTGGAGCACTCTATTCATTTGGCAGAGAGAGCACAGTTTCTGGGTTCAAACCCCAGCCCTGACCCCACCCTCCTGCTTTCCAGGGACAAACCACTTCCCTGGACTTTCCATTTCCCCACCTGTAAAATGGGATCACATCAGGATTCACCTCCAGGTATTGTCACAAGACTGAAGCACGGCAGGTAGGGACTGGCACGTTGGCCCCCAAGTGCCCAATCCATGCAAGCACATCAAGCCCAAAGACTGACCTGCAGCTCACCAGGCTCAGAATGTCACACAAGGTCCCTCAGAGAGAGGTCACAGAGCCAGCTCCAAAGCTGAAGTCAACCTAACTCAAAACCTCACCCTCTTCCCTCACCTAAGGGGTCACATCCTGGGGATAAACACTCTTCCCCAGAGTATAACATTGACTTTTGAGGGCAGGGACCTGATCTGCAACTGGACCTGATTTAGACCCCAACATTCTGATGCTATAAAAGGAGGAGGTCTTCAGGAGATCTGGGGATATGGTCAGTATGTTTATATATGGGTATTACAGGCACACTCTGTGACCCCCAGGAGGGCGGGGTGGACTTACAACCAGCTGACCAGAAGTAGAACATGTCAGAAATTGTAGCACCCTTGAAATAGGATATAAAATCATTACATCCCTCTCTCTCTCTCTCTCTCTCTCTCTCTCTCTCTCTCTCTCTCTCTCTCTCCCCACCCCCCTTTCTCTTTCTACTTCTTTAGGGAACAAACACAAGCTCCCATGTCATGCACACTCCCAAGTGGCCCTGTGGAGGCCCATTGGTGAGGAGCTGTGGCCTGCAGATGGTGTGAACTTACCTCTGGGACTGAGCCACATGAAAAGTGGATTTTTCCAGCCCCATACAAGTTGTGACAGCGAGAGCCTCCGGAGCATCTTAACTGCGCCCTCATGAGCTATCCAAGCCAGAGCCTGCAGTCAAACCTTCCTTCAATTCCTGACTCAGGGAAACGCTCTTTTCATAAATGCTTATTTTTCATGGTTGCTACAGTGTGGGTGATTTGTTACGTGGCCACAGGTAACTAAGACATTTAGATCCTCAGTAGATACTTGGTGTCATATGGGCTCCTTGAGATTTGCCATGGTGGCCCCCATGTGATAGGTTTTCTATGAATACTCAGGGACTGATCATGCTCTTCCTAAAAGAATGTGAGGGACCTTGTTTTCTCAGTTCTCCCGAGAATGAGGAGCACTGGCCACTGTCCTGTTCCCCTTTATGTTCTCAGAAATGGGCACTCGACCCAGGTCTGTTTCCTCAAGGGTCCTTGGGGAAGGGAGAAAACCAAACATCACCTTCCCACTGGCCTGTGATCTCTAAGCCTGCTGGACACCACATTGACAGAGGCTGCCTGGGAGTGCAGGTGACACCAAGTCCCAGAGTCCCAGAGAACTCCTCAATCCAATCTTGCAACACACTTTAAATGCCCTTCTCAAGTACATGCCCCAGTTGCTGCTCTATTTGGCCTTTGAGTTTTTATCACTTGTAAACAGGGAAGTCTACTTGCAGCAGAGAGGCTTGTTAGACCAGCCTGACCTCCTACCCGACCTGTCCACATCATCCCTGCCTGGATCTGCCTGCCCCGGTTTCAGAAACTGCAGTTCCAGCCGTTCCAGCCACACAGGATCCAAGAGCTTCAGTCTTGGGTTGAATCTTCTGTCCTTCACACAGGTCATGACTCTGCCTGCCTCTTGGCTGGCCTGGGAGTTCCTTCAAGGCATAGAGCTGGTCTAGAACAATTCCCTAGATCCAAATTGCAGCAGAGCATTAAAAAGAGTGTTTGTCAAAGCAAAACCCAAAATAACACAGTGAAATCTCACCTCTCACAGAATCAGCCCTTGTGATGTGAGGAGAAGATGACCTGGGGAAGGACAGTGCAGGCTGGACCCCCTTCTTTAACCCTGTGGTCTAAGATGCATCTTACGGAGCACATCTAGTTAAGACATATTGAAGAAATTTCCTACAGTTAAGGAAGGAAAAGAAAAAATGTCCAGGCAAAATTCCCAGAGACCTATGACACCCCTCCCAACCTCCCAAATCAATTTTGATTTATTTTGGATGAGAAAATAATAAGCATCAGAATTTTTTAAAAGTGTATTTGCATATATAATTACATATATTTCTATATTATAGATTTTATGTTTATTTATTCCATATTAGAATCATCAAAAGGAAACATGATATCCAGAGAAATCTGGGAGAGTCTACATCAGAAGGAGCTGGGTGAATTCTTCCAAGGTCTCACTTACAAAATAAAGATTATGAGGCCCATTAGGACAAGATTATTTTTTCATTTGACAAATTGTTCACCATTTTTTGTGTTCAGATAGGAAAACATTAATGAATTATAAAGCAATATTAATTTATTAGCCTAGTAAAATGTATAAATCTGATGCTTTGCTAAATTATTATAATCCAAAGCAGTCTTGATGGGCCTTTCTAGCATTTATGCATAATATTTCAGGCTGTGAATATGTATTAATACGTATTAATGGAACCGATTGCTGCAAAACTCTTCTTGTTTTCCTGCATTACATCAAGCCCAGCTCCATTATTTATCCACCTGGGTGTTAGAGTGGCACTGTGCCCTGGAACTTTCTGCAATGACAAGATCATTCTGGAATCTGTGCTGGTCCACCAGCACACTTGACACTTTGCCAGTACAAGTGAGGGGAAGAAATTTAAATTGTACACATCTAAAGTCCCACTTGTGGCCAGCGACTGTGCCCCTGCACGGTCCAGTTTCACATGAGGAGTTCATCCCCTAGGCTACGCGGAACAGCACTGGACTTGATGTCCTTAGGAAAGCACACAAAGATGTCACATCACTATTATTGTTGAAAGGAAAACTCAGCTTGCAGATGGCTGAGCTCTGGTTCCATTTGCAAAAGCAAAAGGAGTCACCCACATTGGATGACCCACTGACCTTCAGATTCCTTGAACAAGTTCTTTCTAGATACCAGGTTTCTGACTCAGACTTCTCTAGGCTTCTTTCTCTCTCTCCTTTTTACCATTAAGGATGTAAATGTCAAGGAAGTAAACTGTCCTTTGCAAGGTCATAAATAAAGAAACCACAATAGGATTGGAATTTATGTGATATCTGGAGGCTCAAGTGACTCTCAAGGGCTCCTCCAGTCACTAACATAGGAGCATCTGACTGTCAGGACATCTCCTCACCAATGCAGTAATAAAGAACTTTGCATGTTGTTATTTTACAAATTGTGGTAATTACATCTCAGCACACCGAGTCTCCTTTGTAATGCTATGAATCTCACTTTGCACATTTTAAACTAATGAGGTGAGCCAGGTGTGGTGGTGCAGGCTTCTAATCCCAGCTTCTCAGGAGGTTGAGGCAGAAGGATCACAAGTTTGTGACCAGCCTCAGCAACTTACAAGACCCTGTCTCGAAAAAAAAAAAAATACAAAGGGCTAGAAATGTGGTTCAGTGGTTAAGCACCTCTGGGTTCAGTCTCTGGTTCCAAAAGAAAAATAAAAGAGTAACGAGGTGAGGTTAAATAACTTCCTAACAATCAGGCAGATGAATCTAAAGTGGAAGGCAAGACATTGGTCAGAACCGCAGGAGCCAGCTACGTTGGACAAACTAAAAAGGGCATAAGGATTGCCATCTACCAGGGTAATGGATGGGCTGCTGGTTCACATGAATCGATATCAGGTGACCTTCAACATGTGCCATTATTACAGGCTGGAAAAAAGAACTGAGCAGCTGACCTTAAAAGGAATCCCTGGGAAAAGTCCATAGGAGTCCCATCACCACCATCAGCAGCACCAACCCCATCATCACCAACTCTGTGGTCATCACCACTGCACCACCCTCACCATCGTCACCTTGTGACCATCATCACCATCGTTACATCACAACATTGTCTTTGTCAGAGTCCTTATCATCACTCCCTTCATCACATAAACCCAACCCTTGTCCATGGTTCTGTTTGAAGATCACCACGTCCATGATACACCAAGTCCGCACCAACGCCTTGAGTAGGACTGCAGTTTGCTGAAATTTTCAGAAGAGAAAACCAGTGCACAGAGAGTGAGCCTGTCCAGGCCACACAGGGGAGCCAGAATTTGAACCCAATTCTGTTCAGCTTAACCTGTGGTCTCTAATATTCTGCTTGAAGGACTCTTGGCACAGGGCTGATCTCCATTCCCTGTCCCTAAACCAGCAACCCCTAATGTGCATGCTATAGTTAGAGGAAGAGGAGATGGGCAATTAAACAACCACAAAATGCAAAAAAAAGTGTGTGTGTGTGTGTGTCTGTGTGTGTGTGTGTAGCAGGGAAGAAAAAATAGGGAAAGAAAAATCACCCTTATTTAGAAAGCTATGAATTGAAACTAAATCTGTAAGAGAATCTGAGATACAATTCCTCCCCTTCTTCCTGATATATCTCCAAATACTTGCCCCCACCTGCACCTGAAAATTAAACAGGGGGTAGAGCACCATTGCATGGGCATACACACACATGCACACACACACATGTGCACACAAACACACACATACACTTGCACACAAACACATGTGCACACACACACACACTTCATTGCCTGGACGCTCAGGTGGGTCCTGAGCACCACACCCCGACTTCTCCGTGCGCTCATCTCCTCCTTGTTCTTCCACACGTCACCCCCCCTGCTCCTCTCCTAGGACCCCATCAGGACTCTTCCCTGCAGAGTCACCAAGACTCCTCTGTGCTCTTCCCACAGAGCTTGGCTCCTCCTTGGTGCCAGTGTTTCTAATCCTGGATTGAAACCATCACTTTTTATGCTGCTGCCTGCAACTGCCCTGGAGACTCCAGCCAGGAACAACCTGTCCAGCTTGCTTTCCTGAATGGCTCCGCCTCAGGGGAGGTACCCTGCACCTGGTCACCATGGCCACCTGCCCCCAGGGGATTACAGCCTTCTCCAGCAGACACAAGGGCCTCCCCAGGGGGAGCACTGGTCCCCTCAGAGAAGCAGGATATCCCCAGACCAAGGCCACCTCCCCTAGAACCCAGCAAGCCAAAGACTTGCCAAAGTTGAGAGCCTCAAGAGTCAAGGGAGACCCAAGATGCTCTAAGGTGGCTAGAAGGATCCTCCTCCCTCTGTGCACAGATGCTTCCCCACAAACGCAGAATGTCCACCATTGGCTAAGTTTGCACCCAGAGTCTGTGAAGAGAGAGTGTTAAATTCATGCAAGATCCACAACTTCATGGAGGACACAGCTGGAGAAAGACAGATGTACATAAGCAAATAAACAGGGAATAGGATCATTTTTAAACTGTTGAGTAAAGGACAGAATGGAGTTTTGAAGTACAGAGAATAACTAAAAGGCAGAATAACTAACAGGCTATGAGTGAGGAATTAATGATGTGTATTGACTCCAGGATGACTGCAAGCTGAAGCCAGGCCTGGGGAAAAGGGCTTTGCTGGCAAGTGCAAAGGCCCTGAGGTGGGAGCAAAACTGGGCTGTTCCTGGAAAAAAAACAAAAAAGAGGCTGGAGCACCTCAAGGTAGAGATAGAGCAGCAAGAAATGAGGGCAGCGGGTGGCAGCGGCACATCAGTAGAGATTTAGAGGAACAGATGACAAATGTTGTTTACTTCTAACTGCTGGGGAAGTCAAAGGAGAATCTTCAGCAGGAGACTCAAAACATCTGGTGTCTGGTTTGAAAGAGTGACTGTGGCCACCTCTGGGGACCAGATCATCAGGAAGCTGGAAGATGGCAGGAGTTGAAAGGTCCTGGAGTTGAGACAGGCCACCTGGGGAGGTGATGCAGCTGGGGAGGGCAAGGGAGGTGAGTCCTGCCCGTACTACATGCACTGGAGACTCCAGGACTGTGGGCAGGCCAGGCGTGGTGGGAGGTGGGAGGAGAGCCTGAGAGAAGCCCTGGTCTGTGTGTCCAGGGTATTTGCATGGATGGTGGTGCCATTTGCAATCAGGGGGGAGATGAAGGAGAGCACTGTCCACCCAGGGAGGGGGCCTCCTAGATGTCCCCTGGAGGCCACAAAGCAGACCCGTTAAGGTTAAGCACAGACCCCAATCCAAGATGAACTCCACCCTGCGCTTCCCCAGGATCAGGTGGCTGGAGTCTCCTTGCACAGAGGTTCATTGTCACAGTTACAGACGATGCCCTTGGAACCGAAGAGCCTGCAGGAATCATGGGGTCATCAGCTGTGGTTTGGGAGCAGAAGGGCTGAATCAATTGGCAGTGAAATGAGAACGAGCCCTGGTGGGGACAAAGCGGGTTTCATGGAAATGACTCCCTAATTGTTAATCAATTGCAATCGACTTCCTGGTCCTTCACTAAGGATGGGCTGCGGGTCCTGCCTGAGCCTGGGCCAGCTGTGGGCCATTTCACTCAAGCCATCAAGGGCTTCTGAACCAAGTTCAGGTCCTCCGCTCTGGGAAGACAATTCCCAGGAAAGAGCAAAACTCGGAAGATGCGGGCACTCAGGTCAGCTCCATCCAAGAAATCTCTCTCTCCCTGAAACAGTGGAGATGGAGAAGGCTAAGTGACCCCAGAAACATGGCTCCCCACAACCAAGCATCCCCGGAAGGAGGAGCTCCAGGTGCCACCAAAATGGGCACAGTCTGAAAGATGGCAGTATGTAAGGCACAACTGCTGCAGCCAGAGGCCAAGGCCCGGTGCCGGCAAGAGCCAAGCCACCTTGTGAGGACATCAGGTCTCCTGGTGGCTTCCAAGAGGCGCTGGAGAAGGGATGGCCCGAGCCTTACTCTCAGAGGCCCAGATGCCACCATCCCTTTCTAAGAGGCTCCTGCTCCCTAACCTGCCTCCCTCTGCTCTGGAGGTTGCTGTGGTCCATAATTAATGTTCAACATGTGTCCTTGTTGGCGTCACTGTCACTGTGAGCAAAGGGCGCACACCCAGTCTGGGCCAGCAACAGCTTCTCTGCTCTGGTTGGCTGTGGCAGGGGCTCAACATGATGAGGCTGCACAGCTTCTAAACCCTCAAGTTGGAAATTTCCAGGTCAAGTGTAATCCCCAAGTTTTAATCTTGAGAATGAATTGGCTGGATTTAGAGATGTTGGGTGAACCCAATAAGCACCTCTGCTGGGCACACCCTGCACCTGCACCACGTCACCTGGGTAGGGCAGGCATGAGGTCTCAAAACTCATGGAGGCAGCAGACGCATCCTTCTCCTACCACTGTGCTAACTGAGCACCAGGCACTGTGAAAGACCCCCAGAGACAGTGCCCTGCCTCATCACAGAAGAGGACACAGAGGCTCCGGGGGCTAGATGGACTTGCCTGGTGCTCACAGCCTGTCAGAAGCATATCAGGGACCCAAGGCTAGTGTCCCTAGGATCCGCAGACAGTGTTTTGAGCTGCTGTGCCCTGTGCCTTCTTCTCTCCTCCATCACACATATCCAACAGCCTCCCTGCTCAAAGGCAGTGGCCGGCCACTGCCCTAAATGGACCAGACGCCTCCATCCAGGAGTGTGGGCTCACCAACATGCCTCCCTCGGCCTTCAGCATGAGGCAAAGGCCAGGGAAGAAACAGCTGACCCTGTGACAAGTGGCGCTGACCACACACTCACTCAGCATTCAGTAGAAGCCACTGGTCCTCCCAGGACACCTGGGTTTGTAGACATCCACATGTGGCCTACAGGGCTCACCTGTAAGTATCCAGTGAGCTGGCTGCAAGCCTCCCAGGGGACTGTGGTGTGACAGTCCCCATCATCTCCTGTCCTCCCATGGGAACTTACCAGGAAAGTGCTTTCAGGGGAAGATCGTACTCATCTCATCCAAAGATGCGGTTAGATTTGGAAGGTACCAGGGCACCACCCCCTCTCTCTGTCCTTCATTGAGATTCCAACACAATCTTTGACCATGAGCATCATAAGACTCAAGGTCCCCAATGCAGGTCCCTGTTCCTGAGCTCATGGAGAGGGCAGGATGTCTGGGTGGTACCCAGGGCTGCACTGGGGAACCAGGGTCTTCAGAGAGGCAGGGTAAGCAGTGGAGATGGAAAGGATTCTGAGACAGAGGTGCAGGTCCCAATGACGTTTCTGCCATGATGTGATTTTGGGGGTTAAATCATATGGATTTGGATTCCTGCTTTGAGTTGGTTTAAGGGATTTGACTGCTAAAATTCTACCTGTAGATTTCTTTTAAACTTCAGGCTTTTTTCTTCCAGTAAACCGTGCACATGATAAATAAATTCAAAGATAACTTAAAATTTTCCAGCATGATTAAGCTCATGTGTGCGGGAGGGATAATAACGAACCATCTGTGTCCCTTCAACATAGATTCAGAAGCAGAACACAAACGTGAAGCACTCCTGCTTTGAATCCCATTGTCACACTTGAACCCGTTTCTCGGGCTTCTCTGTCTGCTCACAGATGAGGAGATGCCATAGAACACACGTGTCAACCCAGCCCTTTTACATAGTGGTGCCGTATGTATGATACACGGGATTCTGTGTCATGCCTTTCACATTGAACAGTGGAAGAGCTGGTCTCTGAAGTCTGATTTCAGAGTCTGTATGAAACTTCTGCTCAAAAAAAAAAAGGTCTGATCTTCACCAGGGGGATGAAGGATGTGTGGCAATGGTGTTGGCAGTTGGGATCCAGCAGGACCACTGAGGCCACCACCAGACACCTGGGCCACCTTCATGGAGAACAGGGGTAATCCAGAGTGTCCACAATATCCCTTGGCCATGGGTCACTCGGAGCAGGCTCTCTCTACATTGTCTCTGTGGAGGTCATCCTCTGCACTGTAGGATGTCACGCAGCCTGGCATCTTCACTGAAAGCCAGTAGCAACACCTCCACCCTCAACTGAGAAAGCAAAAATGCCTCTAGTCATTGCCTTGTGTCCCCTGGGTGCCCGTCACCCTATTGAGAATCACTGATTAAGGTTATCAAAGTTTATCAAACTGAAGATTTACAGTTGGAGGAATTGTTGAAATCTGAAACCAGGGACCCCTGTCCACACATTGGGTCCCTCTTCTGACTTCCCACAACCAGGCTCAATGCCGAGCCACACGCCTGATGGGCAGGAAGGAGGCAGCCCATCGACCAACCTTCTGTCAGCATCTCCTGAGGAAATTCTGGGATTCACGCCCGTCCCTTCCTTAGATTCAGAGATTGGTTTATGCTTCCTGGCCAGGAGAATGTGGGAGAGCCCGGCTGCCCTGTTTAATGTCTCAGGCGGTGAGGAAGATGGACTCGGATCCCACCAGCACGAGATTCCCAAAGCAACATGACAGGATCAGGCAACACAAACTCTAACACTGCAAGAGCTCTGCCTCCTCCTGTGGGGACACTTCACCACCCCCACCTGATCCCTCACCTAGGTGTTACCATGGCTGCATTGGAGTCTGCTCTGAGCTTGACACGGGGTTCACTATCGACCAAGACACCCCCCTCCCCCGTGAAAGCTGCAGATCTTCATTTTTGTTTGCTTGCTCCTTTGAACTAGTTTTATGTTATTTTTGAGACCACGCCACTGACATATGATTGGCATATAAAAACTGTAATATAGAATGTACACGTTGGTGGCTGTGGCAATGGAGTGTGCACCCATGAAATTGCTGCTACAGTGTGGAGAGCCATGACAGTGACTGGGAGACCAGAGTCTGAGATTGGGGTCCCTGATGACTTCATGGCTGTGGCATGCTTGGTGACTGGGAAAGTTTCTGTGCAAAGGCACAGGATGCCCGGTTGCTATGGAGATGTCCTCCATGCTAGAGTCTTATCAGCCTCGACCTTATTCTCAGGCAGGGCAGCTCCTGGGAATGAAGGAACTTCCTTGCTAAGAGAGCCACAATGTTGACCAGCTCTGCTGCTCCTGAATCTACCTGTGAATTAGTAACTTTAAACAATGGACTTTCTTGAGCTGCACAAGGCTCCTAACACTGCACAGTGCAACTCTAGGATGTAACTGGGGAAATAGCTGCATACTGTGGCTAACTCTGTAACTTTCATGAATACAAAGAATAATGCTTGCACACTCTTTAATCTGATTTAGGGACATATATAATAAAGATTGCTGGTATAATTCTTCAGACCTGCTTCTCCACTAGAGAGCAGTGCTCCACTGGACGCCAGCTGTTTTGTCTTCAAGATCTGTGTGTGTTGACTCTTCCAATCTCCCATTGTTCCTTTCTGGAAACTGCTAGTTTGGCCTCGCTGGTTACTCACTACCGGCTATGTCCCGAGCATACCCATCGCCCCCAAAATCCCTTTCCTGCCAGTCTTCTGTATCTATTGCGATGAGGACATATGCGGACCATCTTACCACTTTTTCTAGTGCAGCCCAGTGGTGCTTAGCTACAGAAGACGTTTTGAAAAATGCACCATCAGGCAGATTTTTTTTTTCAGTGTGCAATCAGCATGGAGTGTACCTGTGAGATCAGAGATGGATGCCCAGTCTCCAGGCAGAATAACCTCAGGGATCTCCATTGTATATTGCATGTTGTCCACCACAGCCACTGGGTGACTCCAGATCCCTTCCTCCTTGTGAGACTGAGCCTGGGTACCACCATCTCCCCATCACCCCTGCCCGCAGCTAATGGCGGCCACCTTTCTACTCTATGAGGTTGACTCTTCCAGGTCCTTCACATAATGGGATGAGGCATTATTTCCCATCCGTGTTGGGCTTACTTCCCTTTATCTACATTGTCACTGATGGTTGGTGGGATCCACATGAATGAATTTCTAAAATATCACAAAACATAATCAATAGATATGAGGCTGTTTTGAAATAATTGGGGGTTCTGGCCATTCAGATGCCCAGTCCCACAGGGAAACAGAGCTGCAGCCAGGGCTGGGGGCCCCCGTGTTCATGCAGGATGGGGTTCTACAGTTGCCTTGAGTCCCCTTCCATCTGACCCTGTCCACTGGTCTACACGCCTGGTTCTTGCTCCTGGATCTTGTGCTGACCGCCTTGCTGGGCTCACGTGCTCCCTCTCCTCCACCAGCTGGATAGCAGGAAAAGGAACCTTGACCCTCAGCAATCTGTGCTGTGTGCAGGAAACCTCACCCAGAATCCAAACACAGGAGGTCTCCCTTTCAGTGTCCATCTGTGCTCTGTGGCACCAGGTGTGAGAGGCTGTCTCTGTGTACCGCCCCGTGTTTTTTCTGGTCCTATAAATGTTACACTCCAAACCCCCCTCACCGTGATGGTCACTAATGTTTTTTGGGAGTCTAATGCTGAGCAGAGACCAGGACAGCTGACTTATACGCGTTTTCCACTCACTGCAATCCTGAAAAGGTGACTTTTTGACTCAATTGTATAAATGGGGAAACTGAGGCACCGAGATGTTAAGTCACAATGAAACTCTCCTTGACCCCCCTGTTTACTGTGGTAATGTCACCTGAGCCAGCAATGTCCTTAAGTTCATGCTGGGCAGGCAGCCTGAGCTTACTTCCCAAGGATGGGGACCCAGTGTGGACTGTCAAGGGGGTGCAACGGTCCTAGGACAGGGAAAGCTTGGAGGCGGAGGCAGGGGGTGGAGGAGGTGGGAGGAGGGATGGGGAGGGATGGGGGTGAACCCTCAGATAACTTCTTGGACATTATTAAGAAGAGGGAAACTTCCAAGAGATAAAGGAAGCCACTAGAAAGTTCAAGCAGGCAAGGACGCCATCTGATGTGTGTTTGAAGAAGAGTATCCCTTCTGTTCCTCAGAGAGTATGCTGTAGGCTGTCCAGGGGGGAAGCCAGAGACCACTGCAGCCTCCCAGGGACCAGAGAGCTGGCCTGGCCTGGTCCTGCGGAGCTCAAGCACTGCTCTCCCTGCATTATATTAAATCAGTCTGCACCTGCCTCCACTCCCTCAGGCCTCCACTCCCTCAGGCCTCCAATCCTTCTGGACCTCGGTCCTATGAGAGCATAGACCCAGTTGGTTCCAGCCCTGTTGCTGTAGACCCTGAAGCTTGGAAAGAGTTGGTAACCAGGGAAGCGTTACTGAAGGGGACACCATGGGTCGGAGCTAAGTGTGAACTTCAGCTCTGTGTTTTGAGGTGAATTTGATCCACTGTCTCCTTAATTAAAACCCTAGAGCCCCAGGTACAGAGCAGTCAGGTGCTCCCATCTTGGGTCTACAGAAGGTGAGCATCGTGAAGTCTGGGGATTCTGTGAACCTGGTCGGGAAGAACATCTGTATTTTTTTTTTTTTTGGTTCCTGGGATTGAGCTCAGGGGCACCCGACCACTGAGCCACATCCCCAGCCCTATTTTGTATTTTGTTTAGAGACAGGGTTTCACTGAGTTGCTTAGGACTGTGCTGTTGCTGAGACTGGCTTTGAACTCTGGATCCTCTTGCCTCAGCCTCCTGAGCTGCTGGGATGACAGGCATGTGCCACCACGCCCAGAGAGAACATTTGTACCTTGATTTTATTAACCTCTGTGATTTAGCATTGTTCTTTGTAATGAATGGACACACACACACACACACACACACACACAGAGTAATAATAGTCCCCGTGCCCATTCCTGGTGATGCAGACACCCTGGAAAGCCACTTGCAGGCACCACAGGTCCCGAGCGTGGGGCAGTGGTGGGGGCACCAGATCTGTGCTGAGTCTTGTCCTTTAAAGCTGCATGCACTACTGTACCACAGGCTGATTTTAAGGAATATTCTGATGTCATTATAATTGGTTTCTTGGCAAGACTATAATTTTAGCAAGGCTATAATTTTACTTCACTCAGAGAAGTTTCCACAGGCCTCACCAGACTTCCACGGCACTCATGCTCAGAGATGCTGGTCAAGCTGAGGGAACTGATGTGGACTCTCTGGCCTGGACTTAGGCTTCCATGTGGAATTTCAGGCATAACTTTGGGCACGCTGCCCATCCTCTCTGTGCCTCAGTTTCCCAAACTATAACATCAGGGTACAAACAGCACCTAGGTTTAGGTTGATTGGCAGATTTCCCTGGAGCCTACATAAATGGGCTTGCTACTTGGAAGGTCCCATGAATATAGCTCCATTCTGTGTCCTGGGCGGCCTCGAATAATTGAAGAAAAGCCAAGTAGAGAGGGAAGGAGGAGGAGGAGGAGTTCAGTATGATGATAGCATCGGATAACTTACCAATAGTGGGCAGAGTCACAGAAAGACACCTGCAGGGTTTTATAGGCTCCAGAGGAAAACACGCTTTTACCCTGGATTAACTGCGCAGGATTTAGGGGCTCACAGCTAGTTATAGTGATCCACAGAAACAGAAATACCAGGCCCCGTGGGTTACAGAAGTGCTGGTGATTTCACCCCTCCTGTCACCATTAAATCAATTTATCACGCTCCATTTACCACAGAGCAGGGGCTGGTACCCATGGACACTAAATAGATGCCACAGCTGGACATGAAGGGAGAACCACTCAAGGACTGACCGGTGAGTACAGGAGGGCTTTCTCTTTTGTCTTATTTATTTCTCTAATTGCGCTAAAATACACATAACACGAAATTCACCCTCTTAACCATTTACAGGGGTAACGTGGTATCACGGAGGACACCCAACCATCTAGTTCCAGAAGACTTTCATCGCCCCAAAGGAAACCCCGTACCTGGGGTCCTCACTCCCCCCTGCACTGCTCCCTGGCAGTGGCCCAGCCACTCTCCCTCTGTGGACTGACTGTCCTGCTGCTTCCACTCAGTGAGCCCAATGCCGTGTGGACAGCTGGGGCCGGCCCCATCCCACGGCCACCCCTGGCTGCTGGCTGTGGATCTCCTCACGCCCACCCTTCAGCTCCACGATGGTGCACATGTTCCCAGGACGGGAATTGCCACCTTCCCCCAGTGCTGTGGACAGCGTCCAGCTAGGCCGGAGGTCCCCCGCTCTGGCAGCAGAGTGGAGCATCTGGGCTCCTGAGGTCACCAAGGCCACGTTTCCAATCAGCTTGACCACATCCCAGCTGCATGGACATGGCCACGCTCTGCAGCTCCCTGTGCCCCAGCACCCCCGTGGGAAGCCATAGTGAGCAAATTCAGGAGATGCTGTCAGCTATGAAAGAGGAGAGTAAACAATTTTAGGCAGAGCTGACTGACCCTCTGCTGCCATTCTCTCCCTCTCTTTTTTCTCCAAGAGCTCACCTCACAGCCTCCTGGGAGCAGGGACACCAGATGAGAGCAAAGAGCCTGGCAGATTACCATGGTGTCACCAGTGCTGGCCAATGAGATGCCAGGGCCACTCCCTGGCAGCCCCCAGGAGGTCCTCTGTCTCCTGAGCTGAGGACCAACACCACCTCTTCCCTTCCTGTTGCTGGCCACACCTGAGTGCAGACATGGTACCTGGACTGCTGAACGCCATCTTGCATCATGAGGTGGCAAGTGTGAGGTCAAGAGAAAAAGCCCTGAGGATGGTGGGTGCCAGGAGAGGGCACCAGCTTCTCCCCTGCTCCTGTCTTGGGGGTCAGGGGACAGCAGTTTCCTCTTGGCTCCTATTCCCAGCATTCTCTTCTCAACTTTGCCCCCCACAGTGCTGGCTCCCAAATACAGAAGGGAATCTGGGGACACAGGGACTAGCCCAATCCCCAGCTGCTGTTCTCTGCACTGTGCTTTTAATTCAGGATGTGGGTAAATCTGCAAATATTTTTTAAAAATATCTCAGTACAATTCACAATTGCTCACTTATGGAGCCAGTCCAGGTAGGTGCCCATCAGCAGACGCAGGGATAAAGAAATCGTGGGCCGCGTCCCTGATGGAGTTGGCTCTCGGGAGCTGTGGAGTCCCCTCATTTGTGGCTAAATGGATGGGACAGAAGAACAACCTGGTAAGTGAAATAAACCAGACTCAGAAAGTCAAATATCGAGTATTTTCTCTCATCTGTGAAAGTTCAAGAGAGAGAATGGAACATAAAAGGGAGAACTCATGAAAAATAGGAGGAAAATGGAATAGAGGAGGGGACTGAGGGAGGAAGGGAGGAGGGCCATGGGGAAACAGCAGGGAATGGAATCTGCCAAATTATGCCATGTCCACCTGCAAGTCAGCCGCAATGAGCACACCTGTGTGTTTATTTATTATAATGCAATAATAATAATAGGAGTAGGAAATCAACAGAGTAGAGCAAGCAGATCAGGTAGAGGCAAGAGTAGGGTGGGGGAAGGGAAGGTATGGGGAAATGAGATTGGAAAACTATGTTCTGGGCATGTGCAGATGTGGCAAAGTGGTCCCACCCACTGTGTGTGTGATCACAATCCACTAATTTTAAGATTTGAAAATAGAGATATTCCAAAGGATGCCACTAGTGCATTGATGGAGAACTGGGATATTCCAGAGGATGACGTGTGCTGCCCTGTTCTGAATAAGCAACATGGTTTAAAGACAAAAAAATAAAAAAAAAAATGTGGCTCAACTACTGATCTCCTGGTTCTTGATTCATAAGAAAGAGGTGCCTTGGAAGCCCTATGTGAGCGTGGGACATGTGACATCTTCCTTTGAGAACAGACTTTTTTTTTTTCCTTCAGAAAGAAACAGGGCAGTGTATGGGGTTTAGAGGGAGATGAAAGAGTTGATTAAAAAAAAACTCACAAAACAACATTGTCACCTGTCAACTTCATCTCCCATAATTAGTGCCTGAAAATCACTTCAGAGCCAGTTAGTTTCCAAGGTAAACCAAAAAGCACATTAGAGCAAATGAACACCCGGCCCGGCCTGCTTCCTGGATGGCAATCAAGTCAGCAGTGTGTTCTAGAATGTTCCTAGCCTTAGGTAGGCTGGGGTGGCACGGGTTCTAATGGCCACAGGGATCTGAGAAGACCCGGGTGTGAGTCTTATGGGATGTGACCCAGACATCAACTGTCTGCTTCTAGGAAGAGCCTGGTGACACTCATCTGTCCACCTTCTTCTCTGGCCCAAGCACTGTCACTGTCCACCTGGGTTATTGCCACATCTTTCCAAACCGTCTCCTGCTTCTGCCTTTGCCTCCACCACCACCTTCTCCCTGTGCAGAGCCTAGTGACCCTGTTACCATCTGCATGCTGCTCCTCGACCCAGAACCCTCCACCTACTCCCACACCTGGCCCAGCTGAGTCGAGGCCCCTCCTGCCTGTCCAGTCTTGACACCCCAAGCCCCTTGCCTCCACTGCCCAGGCCCCTCTGCAGTACACTGCAGGCCTTCCTCTGTTCACACTGCCCCGGCCACTCTGGCCTCCTTCCTGTGTCCCCCGCTACCAGCACCCACTGGTTTCTGAGCCAGGCCTTGGCCCAAGCTCACTTGTGCCCATGGGCAGCCTTCCCTCCTCCAGGTCTCCTGGCCAACCCCCCTTCCTGGTCAGGCCTTGCTGATGGCTCTACTAAGACCCCTCCACCCAGCCTGGTCTCCCTGTCCTCCGCCGTGCCTTGTTTTTCACCAGAAAGCCGAGCACCTAACACGCTAGGTATTCCACCCATTTTACCGTGTGCCTCCCCGCTGGGGGGACAGTTTCACGAGGGCAGGGACTTTGTGTTCAGAGCTGCTGTTCTAGTAGTGATTGACATGTGGTAGGCATTCTGCAAATATGCCATGGAAGGACAGGGATGGACAGATGGACACGTGGAGGGAGAGACGGATGGATGGATAGACAGGTGGACAAATGGATGGATAGAGGATGGACAGATAGCACCACTGTGAGTCTGCAGCAGACTAAAATCACTTAGGTACTTTCGTCTTCCAGGAGGCTGATTTCGGGTCCTACCCTGCGAACCCCAACTTCACACTCCTCTTTCTTGCTCTCATTGCCCATCAACTGCCTTCCAATATTTTGCTGTTTGAATTTTAGGATCTTGGCAGCCAAGTACACCCTGTCAAATCCCACTTCCTCCACAACAGAGGCAGACCTTCCTTGGCCTCAGAGGAAATTAACAAATCTGGCCACCCTGGACCCTTGAGTACTTCGGTGTGGGTTGGGCTCTGCACGTGGGCAGTCCCCATGTGTCTTCTGGGGCACTGGGTGAGTGCCTCAGGGTGTGCAGCTCTCGTCCCTGCCCTTGCATCAGCTTCCCCCAGTCCTGAGGTCTGAACTGTGGTGAGACCCAAGTCTACGGAGACTGTGTTCAACTTCTTGGAGACGAAAACCACATCTAGTTTATTATTGAATCCCCCAATGCTTTATGAGGGAACCAGAGCTTAATAAATATTTGTTAATTTCAAAATGGGAGCAATCCATTCAGATAACAAGGGAAAGATCATCACGCCTGAGGGAAAATGGCTCAGGGTAACATCCCTCGGCAAGGCAGGCAGAGAAATGCTGAGATTTTGAAAGGAGCTCTTGTTACAACTGACTCAGTACTGACAGGGACAGTCAAGGTGACCTTCCCCACAGAGTGTGGATAGTGACAGGGATTACCATCTCTCTCCAAGAAAAATCACAGCTCCCAGTGACCTGGGGACTTTCGTAATCACCAGTGATTATTTAAATGCCAACACAACAAAGAAGTTAAAGCTAGTCCAAAAGGAAAAAAATTACCCCCCCACACACAGACACACACTTACACCTGTGCCTGCATGTGTCTGAGAGGATAAAAGGAAGGCAACAGAAACTGAGGTTAATGGTATATATTCCCAGCATCCTCCAAATGCAAGGGCACTGGGTTGCACAGACACACAGACACACCTCCAGCCCCAGAAGCTGGAGAATCCAGTGAGGGAGCAATAATTAGCTCCCGAGTAGAAGGGTATGCTGTATGCCATTTGGGTCAAAAACCAAATCAGAATTCTTATAATGTTCAATTAACCCGAGGGATTTGCAGACTCTCATAAACCTGAAGTGGGTAAATATCTCGGAGTGAGGCACTCTTCTGCCGCAGAAATTAAATCCTCCGTCTCCCACTAATGGGAATCCAATAATTTGGTCCTATGACCTGGTTGGTTCATCATGTTAATTACAAAAGCTCCCAACTCCTTCTTATAGGACCAGGGCTGTCAGTCTGGGCACTGACATTTTAGATCAGATCATTCTTCTTTTTTTTTCAAGGGCTGATCAATGCATGTCTGATGTTGAAGCACCTTTTCTAGCTTCCCTGCTAGATACCGGTAACATCCCAGGGTGACACTGCTCCATGTCCCCTTGGAGACAGGACGCTCCCAGTTGAAACCATCATTGCAGGATTATTAGTCTAAGGTAACTTGCTGTAGCTGCACGTGTATTTGTGTGGATGTAGTTTCTAACTTCCCCACGGCTGGCTGATGCTGCCCAATCGGGAATTCCTGAAACACAGGGTGAGGCTCTGACCATGCCCACACCTGCAGGGGTTTGATTAGGAAAGGTTGATTTCTTCTGAGCAATTACAAGCTGAGATGCTTATATGACATGATAGCAAATAATAAGAAAGTTGCTTCCCATCATTCCTTAAGACTTGCTCGGTTCGGAGAGATGGGAAAGGCTGCTCAGGATAGGGAAAGAAAACTACTCATTGCCTGAGTAGCTGTATTTCTGGAGGGAAAGTGAGTTTATCGTGTTCAGGACACAGCAGAGCAGGATGCACCACAGTGCAGTTTTCGGCACGATGGGGGTTCCCAGTAATGTCGAGGTTTGCGTGGGAGTTGGTGCCTAAAGGATGGAGACAACAGATGGACTCAGAATGGAAATTGATGTTCCTTCCGGTGGCTGAGCTGGTGTGACTGCATCCATGCTGTGTTCATGAGGCGCTGCAGGGCTTCTGAGGTCCACTGGGGAGCATTTTCCAGAAAGAAGTCTGCAGAGACTTATCCCCATCTGACTCACCTTTAGCCTGTATTAAAATCAAAATGCCCTTCATGGCTTAACTTATTAGGAAGCAGGAGTCGGGAGAGAGTGATGTGCAGGCTTCTCCCATCGGGTGTGCTTTATGATTCTGCCATGGTCCTGAAAATGAGTGTTTTAGATTGAGTGAAACACAATCTGAGTCTTTGTGACCAGTGGTCTTGGTGGCAGCCCATATTCTCACAATCAATGGTTGATCCTCATGTGGGTGGATGGACACAGACAGATGGAGGGGCCCAGTGACCTAATTCCAGGCTTAATGTGTTTATTTGCCTTCTCTCATGCAACCACAAGGAATCACAACCCCAAATAGCCGGTGGGTGGAGAGGTACGTGCTCCTGTCTCTAGGAGTTAACAACACATTTTGCAGAGCTCCAAGCCAGGGACAATTCACCTTCCCAGGACCTTGGCCGGCAGGCCCATGTTGCTGAAATGCCTTCACAGCACCAGGACTGGACCTCAGAGTCAAGTGGCCCCTGCAGGCTCTGGACAGCAGCAGTGGCAAGGGACTGCCCGTGACTTCTCTCTTGAGGAAATCACCCCTGAGACACTGGCATCCATGGGAATTCAGCCAAACCCTGAGCGGTAGCCACGACCCTCCTTTACCTGGGAACAGAAAGGCTGCCTTCTAAATCACGGGGTAAAAAGGCATCGCATACAGATGGCCTAACCTCATGCGTCTCTCTGTTGGAAAGTCATTTGACATATTCCTAATACACGCTGAGAATCACATTCAAAATGTGATTAAACACCACCAGCCAAGGACGGCTATTACGCTTAGCAGCTGATTAGCAAGGGAGGGGGGCGCACATGGTGCGCAGGATAAATGGATCTTCTAAATGACACTGTTGGTCTGTCTGCATTTGTTGTTAGTGAAATGGTTGGGAACACACATAACTAATAATGCTAAAGAGCAGAATGTCGAGATTCAAATCTTAATAGCCTCATTTAAATTAAATTTGTATTGATTGTCCTTCTAATTATTTTTCCCAGCCTCTGACCAGGGCACTTTCCTCCGCCGTGGTGGAAGGCCCTCTCCCTGCTCCAGGGCTCCGTGAGATGCACCAATTCTGGAGAAGTCCAAAGGCCTGCTAAAGAGAACCTGCAAAAGACTTGTAGCTGAAGCCTTTGGTCTTTCTTTCTAAGATCTCATTTGGAAAATATTGTTGAAACTTCAAGCCAGACCCTCAGACTACATTTGCTATCATAAGAACAGTCTCCAATGGGCGGCATCGCAGAGGTCTCCCGCCACCTGTCGGTCCTGACTCATGTAAGCGCTCCCGTCTGTGAGGTATGCAGAGAGCTTGAAGACACTCTGATCAGCTCATTCACATTCTCAAGCGGCCCCTGGGCACCTGGAGGCAGATTTCCCAGCCTGGAGTCAGATACTTTGAACAAACCTGCCCTATGCTAGAAGCATGTCCATTTATAAACTGGCCAGGCACGGCAGTTAGGATGGCCATGTGAGCTGGTTCCCAACTCCTAAGCCAACGCAGCCCTCTGTGCACACGCAGGGACAGCAGGGGCCCAGGGCCTCCGTCCAGCCCTTTGGAGCATTCCCCCCACCTGGACAGACATGCCCAGGAGACCCTCAGGGGTAGAACATCTCCTTTAGGAACCACAGGTAACAAGTACAACTCTCAGCCAGGCTCTGTGGCCCACACCTATAAACCCAGGTGCAGTGCAACCCCACAGCAGCGAAAGCACCTGTGGCACGTGGGTACCCAGGGAGCCTGCTCAGATGCATCCCTCACAGGCTCCAGGGTTTACAGGGGGCTTCTCAGCACTGAGTGCTCTGTGGGTCTTGCCAAATGCATAAGGACAGGTGGCATCACTCACAGGGTCCCACCACTCTGCATCTCCTCACTCCTCCCTGTGCCCCCATCAATCCCACAGGTCTTTTCGATGTCCCTGTCACTCTGGCTTCTACAGAACATCACAGAGTTGGGGGCATGGAGTTTGTCGTTATTTTCAAGTGGTTTCTTATACAAGATGCAAAGTTGTTGTTAATCCACCCTGTGAGCTCTGTGTTCTGACAGGTGAGTGAGACCATTAGATCCCACATGTTGATGAGGTCGCATTTAGGATTACTATTTTGTTATTTGTTTGGGTGTTGCCTAATTTGGACTGCTTAAGACTATCAGTGACAAAATCCACTGTGGTCATGTGTCTGGGGGGCAGACGCTGACAGAGCTGAGCTGCCTTGGGCTGGGCAGACCCCGGGGCCATTCTGCTCAGCATGTCTCTTAGGTTCCTGATGGGCCATCACAGAAGCTGTCCATTGTGCCTCTCAGAGAGTGGACGGCAGTTCAGAATACACAGGGCTTCCCAACCTGGGCTCCACGCAGGCAAAACAACACCCAAGTCTGTTCTGTTGGCAAAGCAAGAAGCAGAGCTGTCCCTGGAGTCGAGGGGCCTGGATGTACTCCTGGCTTTTCACAGAGGAGCAGATGAGTCAGAGAACAAGGGAATCAACACTTCCCTGTACTACAGTTCTGCAACCAGACCACCAGATGCAGATAGGTGGATAGACACTGGGTGGATATCTACAGTTTACACACACAGGAAAGTCTGATTTAGAAAGGAAGGTCGGCTAGTTGCAGTGGCCCACGCCTGTCATCCCAGTGGCTGGGGAGGCTGAGGCAGGAGGATTGCGAGTTCAAAACCAGCCTCAGCAAAAGCGATACACTAGGCAACTCAGTGAGGCTCTGTCTCTAAATAAAATACAAAATAGGGCTGGGGGTGTGGCTCAGTGATCGAGTGCCCCTGGGTTTAACCCCTGGTAGCTCCCAAAAGAGAGAAAAAATAGGCTTCCATTAGAAAGAAAGGGCATATTTAGGACTGAGCTCAAAGTTCCCACCACAATGTGGTCATTATCATTTGTACCATTACAGAGAGTAACTAGTTAACGTCACCCAGGGTAACATGTTCCCGCCCCACGGTGGTCATTCCCAGAAGAGACATGGAGGTGTTCTGTGTATGCCTTTCTTGGGATGGTAAGAATTTTTCTTTTTTCCTTCTGCACCAGGCGAATAGGTAGGTGTAAATGTCTCCAGAGCCCTGCTGTCCAAATGGCACCCACAAGTGACATGTAGATGCTCAAACTGAAATTATGAAATAAAGTAAAATAAAAATCCAGCTCCCTGGCAGCTCCAGCCACATTTCCCTTTCTGGACAGCCCCACGTGGCTGCCGAGGGACACAGCACAGAGGAAGGTCTGGCCAGCCAGGAGGCTCTTTGTTGGACAGCTCCACTCCGCAGCAGGGTGCTTCCCTATGTCACCTCTGTGCCCTGCGGGGACACAGGTTGTCATAACATGCAGTGCTGGTTTAGGGTTAGCATGGTGGCATCGGATGCTAATGTAACCTGGTCGTCCGGTCCACATGCCGAGGTTTAAGTCAATATGTGGGGAGAGATCATGAAAACCAGAGGAGTCCAAAAATGAGAAAAAAACACAGTGTGTCATGTGAAAGTACGAAAGAAACAGCTTTTTAAAATAGTGAGGAAAAGGCTTCATACAGAAGGCTGGGAGCAAGCTGGGACGTCTCCCTCCAGGACTCTGTGCAGCGTGGTTTTCTCAGGCAGGTGACTCCATAGAACCAAGTCTGCAAACTTACTCTGATTTTAAATGTCGTATTGAGACTTGGCCAAAATAGCAAGAAAGAATTTGTGTGGAACCTCATAAACCCGTCTCCCTCGCCACGCGCATTTTTATTTGTGGGTTGATGGGAACATGCCGTGTATGGAGGGTGGAGGGAGCGAGAGGAGAGGATGCCTGGGTACTTAAAATCCAGACTTGGTGAACATTGCTGTAATTCTGATTTAATGTCAGCTCTGTCAGAACCAAGCTCTCATCTTCTCATGCAAATTATAATTTATGTCTTAATGGCGTGAATACTTTACCTCCCACTGTTTTTTAAATCAAATTCAATATCCCTCTTTTTAGTATACTATATGTTTCACTTTCACTTAGAGGTGGCTGTGTGAATTATAAAGTGTCTCAAGCTCAAAAGCAATCATATCTTAATTTTTAAAGTGTATCAGACAAAAAAAAGCAGAGCCTTCCAGCTGCAGAGTGGTGAAATTATCCTGATTTATGGGATGGATGTCTGTCTTATTTAACCCTCCCCTGCCTCAGGAGAGAGACAAGGACCTAGTTCCTCAACTGGGGGTGATCACCTCTCATTCCCCCATTTTTTTCTTAGTAAAACATTTAATTTTGGTGGGGGCTAATTATAGTTCTTTCTGAATTTGATTTTTACTTGACTTTGGAAAAACGTAAATTGTTTTTGTTAATATGGAAAAGCTCTGGATGCATTTGGTAAAATTTAAGCACAACCCACTGTGTGGGATGCAGATTGTGGGTCTGAGTGTGGTTTTGTCTCTGACCTAGGCGGGAGCTGGGATCTTGAGGAGGAGAGCCCGCAGTCCCAACCACAGATCCATGGGTGAAGCCCCAGTGGTAGAAATGAGGCCCCACATCTGTCCCCAGAGCCCAAGGGGAGGAATTGCTGGGGCCAAAGTGCTCTTTCTGACTCAGGGCCTGTTTCTCACTACAGCCTGAATGCCCCTCATCAAAGTCTGGAAAGAGACTTCCCCCCACAAGGCCATTTCAGATAAAGCAAATATCTGAAGCAGAGAGCCTTTAGGCTCCTTGACAGCAAGGTTCTTTCCCAGGGAAACCGTTGAACTAAAGGAAAAGTATAAAAGCAGACCTTGGAGGGACAGTGAGCCAGGCCAACTCTTCCCAGCAAGAGGAGGTTGCAGGAGGGTGACCGTGCCTCTCGGAGGAGTGATGGTGTTTAAAGGAAAGCAGCCTCCTGGGTCTCTGGTCTCTGCACCTCCTCCTCCTTCCACCAGAGAACTGGGAACAGGGTGGTTTTCTATGACATGCTTACCGGACTGTTGAAATGAATGACAGCTGCATTGTCTTGCTCCCTGGCTGCTTCTTAAACCTCCGTGAGCATCTTATGGTGCCCTCTGAATATCATTCCATGCCTTGCAGACAGGGAACCTCATGCATCTACAGTCTGGTGCAATAAAAGTGAATTTTCCCCTGTCTCCTACCTTTAGATGGAAGTGTGGCCTTCTGAGGACCCTGGAGGGGCTGGAAGGGTGGGTCAAGGCACTTGGAACTCTGTTGCTAGACCTGGGTCACAGGCTGTGCCTGGATGGATTGCAATATTAACATAGGGCTTTGTGACAGATTCTCCCACAAGAGTCACACACAGAGGTGGGACCCGAGGGCCAGAGACCCCCTCAAGTCAGGTTAGGAGGCAGATTGGCTCTCAGGGCCCCTTGGTTCTCTGAGCTGCTGAACAAGCCCTGGAGACGGTAACCCCCTCTTGGTGCATTCAGATTCCTCCTCACACGTGCTGCGTTCCCTCAAGCACTCCTCCCTCTGTGCCTGTTTCTCTTCTGTGTGGACACTTTCCTGTTCTCTCATGTGAGTTCCTGGGCTTTGGTTCCTTGGGTCTTTCAATTGAAGTTCGTTAAAATAGTTACTTAGCTTTAAATTTTCTCCCACAGATCTTTGTAGGAAGAAGCATGTCCTCAATGCTACGGGGTGCCATTATGTTTGGCTCTAACAACCTGCTTGTTATGGTTTAGTGGTGAGGTGTCCCCAAAAGCTCACATGAGAGACAACATGAGAATGTTCGGAGGTGCAACGACTGGATTGTGAGCGCTGTAGCCTAATGGGTGGATCACCCCCTGACGTGCATTCTCGGGGTGATGAGTGTGGGCGGGTAGGGTGGGACTGGAGGAGGTGGCTGAGGGGGTGTCCTTCATGAGTGGAGCTCTGTCTCCTGGTCTCATGCCTGAGCGTTCTTCCTCTGGGGTCCTCTGCCATGATGTCCTGCTTCATCCCGGGCCCAAGGCAATGTAGTTGGCCAACCACGGTCTGACCCCTCTGAAACAATGAGCCAAAGTGAACTTTTCCTCCCATATGTTGTTCTTGTCAGGTCTTTTGACCACAGCAGGGAAGAAGCTGCCTCACACCCTGCCAGACACTGGCCCAGAGTGTGGTGCCGCCTCCTCTTCCCACCAGCAGTGCTGGGCGGGCAGCGGTTGCATGGTGGCCAGCGCTGGGGAGGCCTGTCCCGAGCATCAGGCCTTCTGAGAGCGCATGGAGCCTCGCACTTGGTTCTGACCCACGTTTCCTAGAACTTGCTATGCTGAGCGTCTTGGCTCTATGCTTGTTTGCCATCTGTTTATCTCCTTCAGTGAAGTGTCTGTTCACATAAATTCCCCATGTTTAGTTGAAGTTGGAGGGTTTTCATGCACTCTGGACACGGGTCACTTATGTTATTTCTACATCTTTTGCAGACTTGGACTTCCCCCTTTGCCTCTGTTTTAGGAGCGTTGCTGCCAAGACCCCCCCCCCCCAATAGATGGCTGGTGGAGAGAAGGGAGTGGGTGAAACCACATCAGGGCCTTTGGTTGGTGGTGGGCTCTGAGGCGGGTACAAACCATCATGCCTTGTGTTTTCTTCAAGTCATTAGTGGATATTTTCTGCAATATTTGACTTAGGCTATAATCTAATACCATGGGCCCTTCACAGCTGGCCTGTGAACAGCTGCAATGGCAGGTCAGTGGACGATATCCCTTCCCACAAATAGGCACAGGGTGACTTGATATTCACATCCAGAAAAATGAGCTTTGCTCCGTGTTCTGTGCCGTAGACAAATACCAACTCGAAATGAATCTGAAACACAAGTGTGAAAACTCAAACAATAACACTTCATGAAAAAAAAAACATGTAGGAATATCTTCATAACCGTGAATTAGATACAGTCTAGATACAGTTTAGATCCTGTCTTAGATACAGTATAAATGATACTTAACAAAATCTTGGTAACATTGATTTTATTAAAATTAAAAATTTTGTTCTTTAAATGGCAGTTCTCCGCATGGAAGGATAAGTTGTACTGCAAGAAAGTAGTCTCTGCTTTGTGATTTATTTATTATAAAATTGTATAAAGTGAAAACATATCTATAAGCAGATTTGGGGCTGTCTGGGATAGTGAGAAATGGGCAGATGGGTGAGGGTCAGATTTACAAAGTAATGTGGGGAATTTGAGGGTGTGAAGATATGTTCAATACAGTGACTGTGGTTTCACAGATACAGATATATATATATATATATATATATATATATATATATATATATATATATATATATATATATGCTGGGAGCCATTAGCCAAGTAGGTATGACAATTTCCTTGCCAGCGTACCCCATGTTGCTTAGTGGAAGGACTCGTGGAAATATGACATTTTGCAGTGACATTGCATGTAGGTGACCTTGCTCAAGGACCAGGGCAGTTCCAGGTTTAGGGTGTTCCCAGTTTAGGATAATCGGGTTTAGGGTATTCCTGGTTTAGGATAATCGGGTTTAGGGCGTTCCCAGTTTAGGGCGTTCCAGGTTTAAGATTATTCCTGCTGGGAATAGGGCGTATCCTGCTGCCTGAGTTCCCCTTGAATTCTCACAGGATTCAGACAGTATTTTTTGGGAGACAGAAGCCCAGTGGATGTGGATTTGGGCAGAGAACGTGGATTTCCCCAGAACGTGATTGTAGACGGCTGGTGTGAGTTCGGGAATAAAGAGTTGCTGTTTGAATCTACAAGCTGTGTGGTGGCTCGTGATTGTGTGCCCAGCCAGACTGCGGCATTTGTGCCCAGCCAGACTGCGGCATATATATATATATATATATATATATATATATATATATATATATATATATGTGTGTGTTTGTGTGTATATACATGATATACATCTATACATATATAGGTATATATGTGTGTGTATGCATATATATTTTCAAATTGTACTTTAAAAAGTTTGCTCTAGTTAATTATACCTTAATCAAAATGTTGGGGAAAAGGCATCGTGCCAAGTGGAAAAGCCAGCAATGAAAGGCTTCAAGCTGAGTGACTTCACCTGTGTGTCTCTTGGGTCAAGTCCATGCTACTGGGAAGGAAAGAAGGGGGGTGCTTTTCCAAGGCCACAGGTTGGGGGAGGTTGTCTGTGAAGGGACAAGGGGATATTTTAAAGCATGGGAAATCTTCGTTACTTTGATTTTGGTGTTATTGGTGTGACTATATCCATTTGTCAAAATTAATCGGATGCCAAATTTTTCTGTATGTCATTTGTAAATCAACAAACTTTATTAAACACAAACGGAAAACATCCACAGCTGCTCCAATGATTGAGATGTGTGATAAGAATTTAGGCTGCTTGGGGACAGGTTCAGGGGGACATCACATGAACTGGGCTATGGCTCACAGTCCCTAGGGTGAGGATGACACAGCTCTGCAGGTCCCAGGGGTGGGGTGGGGAGCGCTCACCTGGACCATGTGAACCTGCCTTCCTCAGTGCTCAGCCTGCATGAGCGTGTTTGGCATCCTGCACAGGAGCCTTTGTTGGGATGAATGAGGAAAGAAACAGCCATCCTAAATCCCTGGTGCTGGGCTGCAGGCGGGGTTCAACTTTGGGTCTCTCTGCCATAAAGAGTCTGGGAAGATTGAACAACCCACTTCCATCCTTTGGATCTCAGTTTTACCATCTATAAATATGAAGAGGATGGGTGAGGTAGACTCCAAGGACCCCTGAGACCAGCTGGTCCTTCGAGGCAGTAGAAATCTGGGGGCTTGGAATTGTGAGACTCACAAGCAGCATCACCACCTGCCATGGGCACTGTGGATGCCATAGCCAGTGCTCACCAGCAGAGCAAGGGGAAGGTGGAGAACTGACCGTTGTCTAGATATGCAACCTGAGAGTGGGAGGGCCTCTCCAAGAGTCCCCAAGCTTCCCATGATACAGAATGACCACAGGTGTCAGCAACACGCTGAGAAGGGCAGGAGGACCAAGAGCTGACCAGCCCAGGAGTCTAGGGGGTGGCTCCCCCTGGCACACTCCTGGAAGCAGGTGTTTAGTTGCCCAGCAGAAGACTAGGAGGCCCACAGGGGAACCCTCCACTCAAGGGAAGAGCTGTGGATGCAGCCACTCAGCTGCCTTCCCCAGAAGACCATGTTGGACCTCGGAGATGCTGCTTACTTGATGTCCGCTGCCTACAGAACTCCCCATGGCTCAGGCTAAGTGACAGCAGATGCAGAGACCATTGCAACTGTCACATCATCTCTGTTGGCAGAGAGGGCATGGGGGCGCTTCAAGTCAAAATATACCCGAACTGGTGGACAAAGGCACGACTTGTCTGGGGGAAAGATTTCACAACAGTTATGCATGTGAATGACTCAAATCCACCCCTAGATGTCACATTCAGTCCTGTATAGAGAGGGCTCCACTCTCAGTTCCTTCTCTAGGGGTGACAACAGCTATGTCCACACCATATGGAAAGAAGACGTCCATCTGCCTCCGAGAGAGGCTCCATTTGAAAAAGTTTCCCAGTTTCAAAAGAACCAAGGAAGGGGAGGAAAGAAGTGACAATGTCACCCTCAGACATTTTCATGTCAATCAAACCTCACTTCTGTGTACAAACAGAATCAAAGTCTTCAACATGGCTCAGCCAACCAAGGCTCACAGCTGTGCTTTCTCCTTCCAACAAGACCTGTGAGAAAATAGTAAGGGTGACAGTGAGTGGGGTAGAGGGAGGGGGGATTTGCCCTGCATTGACACCCAAGCTGGGCAGGAATGTGTCTTCCTCCCTCCAAACATTCGCCATGAGGACCAGCAGTTACAGACACGGTCACAACCACGGGGAGATAGATCTACAAAACAAAAAGGGAAAAGCAAGCCTCAGAGGAAAACGTATACTTGACAGTTGTCACAGGAGGCAAGCCATTTTATTTCTCCATCTTTTGAACAATCAGTTCATCTAGAGATGGAACTAAACCACCAATAAGACCCACCATCCTAGCACATTTTTGAAGGGATGTTAGTCTCCCTTGTTTACAACTTCTCTCTGCTCTCTCTTGTTCCCCTAATGTTAGTAACAATTCAAGATGCTCTGAAGATACAGCTCATGAAGAACCCTGGTGTCCAGAAAAGAGAGAAAAAAAACAAAGAAATTTGCACTTGGGATCCATTTATACAATGCATTCCATAGGAGTCTCACTCCACCATGGGGCATCCTCAGCTCCAACCCACAAGTTGGGATGTTTAACGAATGTGTGGCTTCCAGAAATGGTGAGTGAAAGATGAAGTAAATTGTACTTAATGCTGTGGACTTACAGAGCCATTCCCATCTTTGCTATGAATTACTGTTGGAAAATGTTTCTCAGAGCAACATCGACCACCAAATCTTATGGGAAGTAGGGATGGATGCTGCCAGCTGCAGGGATGCTGAACGACGCTCAGCCATCGATATCAGCACTCGAAGCACCATTCCCAAAGGCCAACAAAAGAAAGAATGATGTGCCTTCAACTTCCGCACACACTCCTCAACTTCCAAACAGCTGTTTCATTTATCAGGAACAGTTAGAGGACTTCTATAAAATGGTCTGAACCGAGACCCAGGGAGTTCATTATTTTGAAGGGAAAGTATAGAGGAGAGAAAAGATAGGGATTGCAGTACCCATCAGGCTCAGTCCTCCACCTGCGTGACCTTGTACAAGTCACTCTGATCCTCTGTGGCCTCATATCTAAAGTTCCTGCTGTGCTCTACCAACAAAACCAAAGGGCCTCAGAGTTGCCCAGGGCTGGACCAGCTCAGCACAGGAGACGCTCCTTGAGCACAGGGCTTCCTCCACACCCTTCATGCTCTGTGTCCACGGGGGCACTAGAAGGCACATCCTGCCCTACCCAGCAAGGGCTGTAGGTGCAACTTAGCCTTAGCATTTCTGCATCAATCTTTTGATCAAGCTTCACCCTCCTTCCTGTCTGCTGGTCACATAAATCCTTCCTCCATCACCTAGCAACAGCAGACTATTTCCATGTGAGGCATTGGTCCTCTCCCTCTCAACCCAGAGAGTCCAGCTGAGGAGATGCCAGCTCCTGACTCCAAAGAGCAGAGACGCAGGATGGTCAGCAACTATCCTGCATGCCCTGTTGCAAGCCAGCTCAGGAGGAGGCAGACCGCCCCCACACCATCTGTTAAAATCAAGGACATCGGCTGGATATTCACTAGTCTGGTATGTCTCTCTCCGGAACTGCTGGGCAGGTGGACCATAACTCCCAGGTGTCCTGATGATGGAGGTCCCGTCTTCCAACACACGAGGAGACTCAGTTGAAGCCAACACAAAAGGAAGTTGGGTGAAAAGATGGAGAGAAAATCCTACAAACATTTCCCAGCCACCTGAGTCACCTAGTCCCCAACTAGGGTAATTGTTGGCCGGCCTTCCTTCCTCCCTCCTTCCTTCCTTCCTTCCTTCCTTCCTTCCTTCCTTCCTTCCTTCCTCCCTCCCTCCCTCCCTCCCTCTCTCCCTCCCTATCTTTCATCTTTCTGTCTGTATTTTTTTTGTTGTTAAAACCTTATCATTGGCTCCCTGTCACCATCACCTGAGACATATGCCATCACAATAAGACGGCATCACCTGGCAGGGTTGGGGACATATTTGGATTGCTGTTCTGGCCTGATGGAGTCAGTGGGTTCAGTCTCACTGGTCTCCTGCTGTAAAGAATAATAATCTAAACAGAACCTCATAGTAATACCATAATGGATTTATACATTAATGTAAACGTAAGCCTTCTGCTTGGAGCACATACTACCTGGCCTCCTCTGCCAGGGCCACCAGTCCTCTTGCAGAACTGTTCTTTGAGCTGAGCAAGGTAAAGCACACAGGAAGCTTTCCCAGAAATGAGCTTTGAGAAGAAGCCGCCCAGATCCCGGTTGGTGCTCAAGGCAGCTTTCTCAGTGGGTGACCTGAGATTCAATCCAGGATGCCACAGGCCAGTCCCTTCCACCTCCCTCAACAGGCCTGGCTTGTGCTGCCAGAGATTTAACCCAATTCCCCTTTTCAGTTATTAGGTCTTTATCCATCAGAGCAGAAGACTAAAGAAACCTAAGAGCATGAGTTCACACCCAGAGTCTATAGTCAGCCTCAACTCTGGGTGCCTCAGTTTCCCCACTGTTGAAAGTGGTGGCCACTGGCTACCCCACTGCAGTTGTGCAGACCAGATACCCCACGCAGCAGAAGCACCAGGCTCAGCATGTAACAGGACCTGGCTGCACAATGCTGGAGCTCCCCAAACACAGAGGGGCAAGAGCGCGCACGCACACACACACACACACACACACACACACATCTCCAAATATACACAGTTCAATATTGCAACTTAGAAAAATCAGATAGTTCTTAAACCAAAAAACATCTTTGGAATTTAATTATTTTGAAGGATAGGTCCCCTGTGGCTCACTTATTCCATGATGCTGGAGTAGGGGAAAAAGTTAATAGCTTTCTAATTATATCAATTTCCCATTTAAAAAAATCTGTTTCTCATTTATTAGTCTGCCAAGGGATTATCAGGCTAGTTGCTTTTTGCTCTTAATTCATAGAGCAGAAATAAATTAGTGCAGATGTGTGAGATCTTACTTTCTCAAATTACTACTTCCTAAGTTGAAGCGATTAAACTCATTTGTTTTTATGGAAGTTATTTATAAACCCATTTATCAGAAATTTGACTCTCTTAAGGTACAATGGTCAGTCGTCCTCATGAAATAACCTAAGGAGTTCCTACCTCACGTCTCACATCTGACCGACTTCGTCAGCCAAGCTCAGAGAGAGTGGCCACAGAGAGCTCCAAGCTGAAGTTCTTGGCCAGCTTGACTTTGAATTTAGAAAATCCATGTTTTCAAACAACGGGAGTGTTGACCAACACCTCTCCATGAGCACATCCCTAACACCCTTAATTCTTGCTAATGAAATGGTCACCCGCTCCTTCCTTTGCCTCCCAGTCCTATTCATTGGACGTCCAATGGATCCAGATACAAACATCTTGACAGGTCCATGTGACACAGAAGAGGGGCACCATGAGCCCACAACACCCACTGCACTGTGAGTTTGGAGGTGACAGTCAACCTCAGCTGGAACAGGCAAAGGGATGGCTATGGATGTGGACACAGACATGGACACGTGTGTTAGCTCTCTGTTATTGTGGCCCAAACACCAGAGAGAAGCAACTTAAAAGGAAGAAAGATTTATTTGGGCCACAGCTTCAGAGGATTCAGTTCAAGGCCCATAGCTCCATGACTCTGTGTCTGAGCTGACCATCATGGCAGAAGCTCTCCACTCATGGAAGCCAGGAACAGAGAAGGAGAAGGGACCAGGACATTGTCCCCAAGGGCATGCTGCCAAGGACCTGCTCCTTCAGCTAGGTCCCACCTCCTATAGTTTACAACATTTTCCTCTCAATAATGCCATCAGATGGTTAACCCACTGGTGAGGTCAGAGCCCTCAGGAGCCCCACCTCAGAATGTGGATGCAGAATATTTCCACGTGAGGAACTGAGACCCAGGGAGTTCATTATTTTGAAGGGAAAGTATGAGCCTCTGGGGGACATTCCAGATCCCAACTATGGCAGTATGTATGTGTGTGTGTGTGTGTGTATGGACACTTCAGTGTGTGGATCTGTGTGTGCACACGTGTGTGTATTGTGTGTACTTGCACATGTCAGTGTAGCGGGCTAGATCAGACAGAGATGGCAGATAAACACAAAGACAGAATGGACAGGACTTTGTATGTCGGCAGTCTCTTATTTTTTCTTTAAAGCTGAATGTAAGCATTATCTGTGAGATGTCACTCTGAATTATGGCTTTGAATGACTTCCTGCACAGGCTGGCCACGTGGCCTACCCCAGCAATGTCACGGTGAAGTCTAACAGGGTTTGACAACGTGACTCCCACATTTAACAAGCATTGTGTCTCCACTCCGTCCACGCACGGCTCCAAGCTGGGGAGACTGCGAGGAATAAACCTTCCCTGCCGTCAGGGACAGAGCAGAGACCTAAACAAGAAGCGGATCATGATCAGGCTCCTCCCTGTTGGAAGTGACCTGAGGCCCTTGGGCAGGAGGTTGTTGCTTCTCTCACGTGGCCACACCAGCCTCTGGAGACAGCTGAAGCAGAGGTAGTTCTTTCTTCTGGACAGAGAGGGAACATGAATGCCTCCCTAGACCCGAGGAAGGGGGAGCCCCCACTGGGATTCACAGACCCTGCCAACCACATGGCCCAGGTGACCACCACCAGCCTCCCCTGGCGCTCCCTGCCCATCAAACAGTTCTCTGATGAGCACGGTTGACCCAGAGAGATATCAGTCACAGGCATGGCAAACCCAGGTATTACTGGGACTGAAACTCACGTAATTACTTTTTGGAAAGCGATGTTTTGTATGAAAAATATGATAACATGAGAAATATAACATTAGGCATGGAAATAATATTCATATTTAGAAAAAAATCACATCAAAGTATAAAAACTTAAAGCTGAATAAACACTGCAAATACCACAAAATTTAAAAATGGCACAAATACTCTTATTAATTGATTACCTGACATACCCCCATAATATTTCTGCTTCCCCATATTGTCTGCCTTCTTCAGTGCTTGCTCTGATGGTCTCTTCCACACAAGCCAGTTTGTAATGCAATTTCCTATAAAGAGTAAAGAAAGATAATTTGTTTAACTCTCTGGTGTGGCTCATGGAGACATGTTTTTGTTTGTTTGGGCAATGTTTTTGTTTAGACTAGTCTCATCTTAAAACCCATTATTTTTCCAATCATACAAATTCTAGGATTGTCCAATATTCTCTTGAGTCTCTTCAAGACTTGGAAGATCTGTAGATTTGGAAGATATTCAAGAATTTTCCATGGATGAGCTTCTGCTCCACTCATTTCCAATATTACAATATTGTCCTCCCTGCCCTGCTCCAGAACAGGGTGACAAGAACCACAGTAATTTTTGACATGTCCCCTGCCCCACATATTCATGTCCCAACACTGGACAAACCTGCAGAGTCAGCAACATGTGTACCTGGGAAGCCACACCCCCAGGGCCACCTGTAACCCTACTGTGTGCACAGCGGTGTCAGGCCTCCGTAGCTGCCTCCTGCCAAATCAGAGTTAAATGGATCTCTCAATTAACCACCCTGGGCCAGTTCTCCAAAGTGATCACAGCCACCTCAGTGTCACCCCACAGGAAAGCAGATGTGACCAGGGGAAACTGAGAAGAGATGGAGAGCTCAAGTAGCTGCAGGTGAAACATTTGGCTTTTGCTAATTGTGCAAAAACATACATCCTGTGCATTTCTGCATGAAGAAGTCCCAGACCAGTCATGAGTGCAACCTTCTGTGCATAGTGTGGGTGCAATTACATGATGATAGCATCATGCATTCCTGAGCTTGACTTTGCACCCACTTTCCCTCATGGACAAGGTGCTTAAATGAAGAAATGAAAGTATACATGCAGAAATGAGTGACGGGACCCACCAGTCAACCCAAAGCTGCCTGCCATGAGTGGGCGAGTGGGTGCCCAGCTAGGATGAGCCCCTTCCTGATGCTCTTTCCGGTTTTCCTCAGACCAGGCCAGCATGGTCCAGGATAGACCAATGGAATGAGCCACCACAGTTGTCCCAGTGGGTACACCACAACTTCGTGGAACAGTGATGGACAAGCAGGAAAGACTCCTCAGTCAGCAGCAGAGTCTGAAATGATGGACACCACAGTCCAAATTCAGGCACCTTTCCTACTCAGGCCTGAGCACATTAACAGGGCAGTTATACTTCCTAAATCTTGCCCACTCCTTTGTGAGCTCTAGTTATTAAGAGGAAAAATCCAAGGATCTGCAAGTTATGATTTGGAGGGTTTTCGTGTTGTCTTATGGTCACCTGGCCAGGTGCACTGAATGAGGGAGAAGTGTGGGGAAATTCCAGATAAGGAATATTGGAAATGGAGATCAAGATACTGCTGTTAAAAATACATGGACCCTTAGTTAAAGTCAAAGCATTTAGGAGCAAACCTCCTAATAAAACCCCTGAGAGTGGATTACCTAGGACATCACTGGCCATCCTGGGAGAAACGTGGACACTCTGTTGAGATGCCACGTATGCAACCTATGGAGATCTCCAGGGTTCTTAGTTATTCCCTCTTCCTGGTGTGTTCTCCTTCCAAATTTCTTAAACTGGCTTCTGTTTATTATTCCAATTTCTGCTAATATGTCTGTAGCCTGGAGGAGCTTTCCTGCCAATCTCCATACAGCAGCCCCTCTCCCAAGCATTGCTGCACTCAGTTGCCCACTTTCTTTAGCCTAATGCAATCACACCTAGCCTGAAAGGTGTCAGGTAAAGCTCTGTACAAGCATTTTTTGTCTTTCTTCTGGAAAGCAATGACCCTGCCTGCTCCTGTATTCCTGCTGCCTGGGAAAGAACCCAGAACACTTAGAAGGTGCCTCTGGGTCCTTGGTTGAAGGTTACACTCCAGGGGCTGGAGCCCAGAAATGTTAATTATCTCAACCTGGCCACAGAGACAGCTGGGGCAGAACCAGGAGGCAAAGGTGTGACCCTTGACGGTTTGGGTTCTCGCTGCTTGGTAATCACTTGAATGTCAGTGATGTGAAGACAGAGAAATACCAAAAAATGCAAACGTTTTTCCCGGCGCTGCATCTTGCCACCCAGGAAAAAATGAACGCGGAATATTTTCTGAAGCACACACATTTTACCTCCACAGAGAGTGTGTGGGAACTTTCCTCTCCCACAAATGACATTAGCAATTTAGAAAATGATTTAGAAGAAGGTGGCATTTCACAAAATTGCCAATAACTGTTAGAAAATCTCATTAATGAGATACTCTGATGTGGAAATCACTGCAATCCTATTTCGTAGCAAAACACTGTAATTAAACCATTGTGTGTCTGTGTTATTTAGCAAATGAATAATTACACTATGCCCTTGAGACTTGGTGCTACTTTGGAGCATTGGGGCTAATCTCTTTGGCGTCTTGTCTGGAACTCGCTTTAATGAGCAATATATTCTGAGCCATGTTCAAAGCCAATCAACTACTTTATACAAACAGATATTACAGCAACAGAAAAAAGATCAAGTGTGCCGCAGGCCATAAAACACTGAAACACACTCAAACTACACTTAACTCTGACAAAAAGCTTTTAATTCAGCAGTGGCCGCTGAACATCTTGTACATGCCAGGTTTTGTACCGCACACTAGGAAGAGAAGGATGACAGGGTTTCTAGTGCTGATGGGTCTTTTTTCTGGCTAAAAGCAATTACAGAGAAGTCACAAAATCAACCTTAATGACAATGTCCCCTTCTATACCAAGTCTAACTTCTGCTGTCTCTTACCCAACTCTGAATGGCTTTGCGAAGGAGATACTTGACATTCTGGACTCAGTCAAATAAATAAAATGAGGCAAACTCGCTATAATTCTTGCAGCTGCCCCAGCCCTCTCCATATTCTCTAAGCCAGCCTCAAAGACTGGAGGTCAGCAGCCAGCTGCTAGTGGTGAATCCCCTTCGCTGCTTCATCCCATGGTCATGTTTAAGCAAGAAGTTAAGCATGGAGCTGCATGAGGTCCAGCTGGCCTCAGGTAGGCACAAGACAGACAGAAGGAGGGTGGCAAAGGACAGAGGGTGAGTGCCCTGAAAGATGGACAACAAGGGGACCCTAACAAGACCTGCGCTCTCTGACTCCATCTCTCCTCCCCCTCTGCAGGGAGTTCAGGGATCTGGGGGTAATCAGGTGAAATGGGTACCAAGAGGGGAGAGTAGCTCACTCAAGCTTCATTTGTGAAATGCTTACCCAGGTTTCCATGCACGGATCCTTCCCTGTGTGAGAAACTCCAGAGGTTCTGGCATAGGGCCCTCCACCCAGAAGCAGGGGAGGTCCAGGGAACTCCCAGAGCAGGTGGACTCGCCTGCCCAGGTGACATCCCAGCAGCAAGGGGGAAACTCTGAGTCAGAGAGGACTGAAGCCACTGTGGTCTTTGAGGGATAGAGATGGTGCATCTGTGATGAGCTGAGCTGGGCACAGTTTTCAGCATACACAAAGCAAGAAGGCCCTACATGATGAAAAATGTGCTGTTGAAGTTATATTGAAAATGATTAGATGTTTTGAAATTTGAGTTTGGCGCCAGCAGGGTTTTTTGCTGGTCTCAGCCAGCTGTGCAGTAAACAGAGGCTGGTACCTGGGGGGGCCACTCTTTGGCTCATTGATGCTACAATCTCCTAAACCAAATGTTTGTGGATTTCCATCATCTCATTTATTTTGCCTTGTGTCTAAATAGTTTGGAAAAAAATGAAATTAAGGCCACCAGATTAAAGAGCCAGTCGCAGCATCTTCTGGTCGGTGGCTCTTGTGAATTGCCTCCGATAACCTACCAGGATGGGAGGGCCTCACTCTCTTGAGCCCTCTCTGCCAGGAGAAGAGGAGGAAGCAAAACCAAATGCATGAAAACCCCGGTGGTCTGCAAGCACGTGTCCCCATGGCCCTGTGCACGCCAAGCCAGGCTGGGCTCCCAGCATGGAGGACTCCAACTGCCATGCAGTAGAAAATGTCTCTCCCTCTCTAGAACCTTTCCCGAGGCAGGACAGCAATGGCCAACCTAGGACACTGCTGGACAGTGGACAGTGAGTGTCTGGCCATAGCCACTGCTCATTTCCACAAGCTTGAAGCAGTTTGTCGGTTTTTTTCCAAAACCTTTCCCCTTAGCGATAGCATCCTGTTTCTAAGATGGAGCGAGGCAGTGAACGCAGCCACAGCCTGCGAGAAAGCTGCTGTGGTTGTGAGCATTGCTCCCTGTTTGGCTTAGTCTCCCAGCTGCAGGTGGGTTTGCATTCCTTTCTGAGTGTCTCAGAGTGTCACTTCTCTGAGATGTGACCCAGGCCTGTCTTCTGTCTTCTCAAAAACTCACAATTCTTCCTGTTAGACTGACTGTGCATGCACCATGTGAAAACTACGGCTCTCCCCAGTAGCTTCTCTCCAAGGACATCACCTTGCAAACTTCAGAAAATATGCTAAGTTCATAGAAGCTCTCTCTGCAGCTCATAGAATGGAGCTGGCTCTGACACACAGCTCAAGCCTCCAGAGCGCACAGGGGCGAAAGCATCTGCTGTCAAGATTCCCTGGAAACATGCTTTAAACCAAGCGTGGTCAAGGGGCAGTCCTTGAGTTGAGGATTATTGCAAGTAGTTCGCTGGTTTACGAACTAGCCCCGCGGTATGGAAACCCCAGTTGCGCTCAAGCCATGATCCCCACCTACCTCCAATCCAGAGACAGAGTCCACAAAATAGGTTAGTTAAAAAAGAAAAAGAAAAGATGACAGAGGAGGAAGAGGAGGGGAGGAAGAAGCTAGAAGAGCACAGCTTTGGTTGCAAATGAGAATCTGGGCGTCGGTGGTGACAATCCTCAGTCCAGGGCTTCAATCTTTTTTTTTTTTTCATTTTTTTCCTTTAATTTTTATTGTTGGTTGTTCAAAACATTACATAGTTCTTGACATATCATATTTCACACTTTGATTCAAGTGGGTTATGAACTCCCATTTTTACCCCGTATACAGATTGTAGCATCACATCGGTTACACATCCACTGTTTTACATATTGCTATACTAGTGTCTGTTGTATTCTGCTGCCTTTCCTATCCTCTACTATCCCTCATCCCCTCCCCTCCCATCTTCTCTCTCTACCCCATCTACTGTAATTCATTTCTCCCCCTTGTTTTTTTTCCCTTTCCCCTCACTTCCTCTTGTATGTAATTTTATATAACCATAAGGGTCTCCTTCCATTTCCATGCAATTTCCCTTCTCTTTCCTTTTCCCTCCCACCACTCTCCCCTGTTTAATGTTAATCTTTTTCTCATGCTCTTCCTCCCAACTCTGTTCTTAGTTACTCTCCTTATATCAAAGAAGATATTTGGCATTTGTTTTTTAGGGATTGGCTAGCTTCACTTAGCATAATCTGTTCTAATGCCATCCATTTCCCTCCAAATTCTATGATTTTGTCATTTTTTAATGCAGAGTAATACTCCATTGTGTATAAATGCCACATTTTTTTTAATCCATTCGTCTATTGAAGGGCATCTAGGTTGGTTCCACAGTCTTGCTATTGTGAATTGTGCTGCTATGAACATCGATGTAGCAGTGTCCCTGTAGCATGCTCTTTTTAGGTCTTTAGGGAATAGACGGAGAAGGGGAATAGCTGGGTCAAATGGTGGTTCCATTCCCAGCTTTCCAAGAAATCTCCATACTGCTTTCCAAATTGGCTGTACCAATTTGCAGTCCCACCAGGAATGTACAAGTGTACCCTTTTCCCCACATCCTCGCCAGCACTTGTTGTTGTTTGACTTCATAATGGCTGTCAATCTTAATGGAGTGAGATGGTATCTTAGGGTGGTTTTGATTTGCATTTCTCTGACTGCTAGAGATGGTGAGCATTTTTTCATGTACTTATTGATTGATTGTATGTCCTCCTCTGAGAAGTGTTTGTTCAGTTCCTTGGCCCATTTGTTGATTGGGTTATTTGTTTTCTTATTGTTTAATTTTTTGAGTTCTTTGTATACTCTGGATATTAGGGCTCTATCTGAAGTGTGAGGAGTAAAGATTTGTTCCCAGGATGTAGGCTCCCTATTTACCTCTCTTATTGTTTCTTTTGCTGAGAAAAAACTTTTTAGTTTGAGTAAGTCCCATTTGTTGATTCTAGTTATTAACTCTTGTGCTATGGGTGTCCTATTGAGGAATTTGGAGCCCGACCCCACAGTATGTAGATCGTAGCCAACTTTTTCTTGTATCAGATGCCATGTCTCTGATTTGATATCAAGCTCCTCGATCCATTTTGAGTTAACTTTTGTGCATGGCGAGAGAAAGGGATTCAGTTTCATTTTGTTGCATATGGATTTCCAGTTTTCCCAGCACCATTTGTTGAAGATGCTATCCTTCCTCCATTTCATGCTTTTAGCCCCTTTATCAAATATAAGATAGTTGTAGTTTTGTGGATTGGTTTCTGTGTCCTCTATTCTGTACCATTGGTCCACCCGCCTGTTTTGGTACCAGTACCATGCTGTTTTTGTTACTATTGCTCTGTAGTATAGTTTGAGGTCTGGTATCGCTATACCGCCTGATTCACACTTCCTGCTTAGAGTTGTTTTTGCTATTCTGGGTCTTTTATTTTTCCATATGTATTTCATAATTGCTTTCTCTATTTCTACAAGAAATGCCATTGGGATTTTGATTGGCATTGCATTAAACCTATAGAGAACTTTTGGTAATATCGCCATTTTGATGATGTTAGTTCTGCCTATCCATGAACAGGGTATATTTTTCCATCTTCTAAGATCTTCTTCTATTTCTCTCTTTAGGGTTCTGTAGTTTTCATTGTATAAGTCTTTCACCTCTTTTGTTAGGTTGATTCCCAAGTATTTTATTTTTTTTGAGGATATTGTGAATGGAGTGGTTGTCCTCATTTCCATTTCAGAGGATTTGTCGCTGATATACAGGAATGCCTTTGATTTATGCGTGTTGATTTTATATCCTGCCACTTTGCTGAATTCATTTATTAGCTCTAATAGTTTCTTTGTAGACCCTTTTGGGTCTGCTAGGTATAGAATCATGTCACCTGCAAATAGTGATAATTTAAGTTCTTCTTTTCCTATTTTTATGCCTTTAATTTCTTTCATCTGTCTAATTGATCTGGCCAGTGTTTCGAGAACTATGTTGAACAGAAGTGGTGAGAGAGGGCATCCCTGTCTTGTTCCAGATTTTTGAGGGAATGCCTTCAATTTTTCTCCATTCAGAATGATGCTAGCCTGAGGCTTAGCATAGATTGCTTTTACAATATTGAGGTATGTTCCTGTTATCCCTAGTTTTTCTAGAGTTTTGAACATAAAGGGATGCTGTACTTTGTAGAATGCTTTTTCTGCATCTATCGAGATGATCATATGGTTCTTATTTTTAAGTCTATTGATGTGGTGAATAACATTTATTGATTTCCGTATATTGAACCAGCCTTGCATCCCAGGGATGAATCCTACTTGATCATGGTGCACAATTTTTTTGATATGTTTTTGTATCCGATTCGCCAGAATTTTATTGAGGATTTTTGCATCTAGGTTCATTAGAGATATTGGTCTGTAGTTTTCTTTCTTTGAAGTGTCTTTGTCTGGTTTAGGAATCAGGGTGATATTGGCCTCATAGAATGAATTTGGAAGTTCTCCCTCTTTTTCTATTTCCTGAAATAGCTTGAAAAGTATTGGTATTAGTTCCTCTTTAAAGGTTTTGTAAAACTCTGCTGTATACCCATCCGGTCCTGGGCTTTTCTTAGTTGGTAGTTTTTTGATGGTTTCTTCTATTTCCTCAATTGATATTGGTCTGTTTAGGTTGTCTATATCCTCCTGACTCAATCTGGGCAGATCATATGACTTAAGAAATTTATCGATGCCTTCACTATCTTCTATTTTATTGGAGTATAAGGATTCAAAATAATTTCTGATTATCTTCTGTATTTCTGAAGTGTCTGTTATGATACTGCCTTTTTCATCCTGTATACTAGTAATTTGAGTTATCTCTCTTCTTCTCTTCATTAGCATGGCTAAGGGTCTGTCGATTTTATTTATTTTTTCAAAGAACCAACTTTTAGTTTTGTCAATTTTTTCAATTGTTTCTTTTGTTTCGATTTCATTAATTTCAGTTCTGATTTTAATTATTTCTTGCCTTCTACTTCTTTTGCTGTTGTTTTGCTCTTCTTTTTCTAGCATTTTGAGATGAAGTATGAGATCATTTATTTGTTGTTTTTTTTTTCTTTTTTTAAGTAATGAACTCCAAGCAATGAATTTTCCTCTTAGAACTGCTTTCAATGTGTCCCATAGATTCCGATATGTTGTGTCTGTGTTTTCATTTATCTCTAAGAATTTTTTAATTTCCTCCTTGATGTCTTCTATAACCCACTGATCATTCAGTAACCTATTGTTCATTCTCCAAGTGATGCATGATTTTTCCTTCCTTCTTTTATCATTGATTTTCAGTTTCGTTCCATTATGATCAGATAAGATGCATGGTATTATCTCTACTCCTTTATATTGTCTAAGAGTTGCCCTGTGACATAATATATGATCTATTTTTGAGAAGGATCCATGTGCTGCTGAGAAAAAAGTGTAACTGCTTGATGTTGGGTGGTATATTCTAAGTGACACGGACAATCTTACAGCCTCAGACTCTTATACCCCAACCACAGGATAAAAGCCTGCTTGTCCCCTTTCCTCCAGGGACCGAGGAGCTACCTTTAGAAAGGTAACCGCAGGTTGGACAGGGTGACCCCAGACACGTGGGCACCTGGGGAGAGGGACGTTGCCACCTCCCGTCATAGGCTCAGAATCTCTGCGTTAACACAGAGCATGCTTCTGCTCCCCAGGACCTTGTGCGGCCTTGGTCTGCAGCTCTCCTTCTCCTCAGGTCCCACAGCAAAACGGGGTCTTGCTGTCTTCCTCCTGAGTGGCAGCCAGGTCCTGCAGGTGGTAGATGTTACAGCAGCATGGTGCTTGTCTGCTGTGGATTCCCGGAAGCAGGCCTTGGCGTTCCACTTCCTGCACAGCTGGAGGTGAACAGAAAGTGATCAATACAGAAATGAATGCCACAAGTCAGGGGAGAACATCTGTCCAGATGCAACAGACCCAGGGGGATAAGTTCCATCTCTACACTCTTGACCTCTGAGTTCCATCTGCAGTCCTGACCACCACCTTGAACCTGGAGATCTGTGTCCAGCTGCCTAACATTTCTGACTGGACAGATGCTTCTTCTGCCCCTCAAACTGTAATCACCCCAAATTGAACTTTTGGTCTTCTCCCCTATACTGGCTGCTGTGCACTCTCTTCCCTGTGAATGTGCCCCCTTCCTTGGCCCACTCTGGTAGAGCCCAAGGAGACCTTGCTGAAGCTCTCTGCTTCCCATCTACCTGGGCTGGTCAGCGGTCCTCTGTGCTCAGCTGCGTTCTGACCACACCTCTCACCCAAGCTGCCAGCACTGTGTCCAGGCAGCTTGACTAAACCAATCTGGTATAAAGAGGAGTCTAATAATCACCATGTTGGCAGAGCTTGGACAGAGGGTCCAACTTCTTCTGGTTCCAGTTCTATTTGCTCACAGGGGCTAACAGAGCTTGATCCTGTGTCGGAAATGAAATCTGTGCCCTGCCAGAAAGGGCTTGTCTCTATTGAAATCAGACCTGGATGGGGAGAGGAAACGAGCCATCGATGCTCTTGTTTCAGTGAGGACTGGTGGCAGGATGTGAAGTCAGAACGAGCATCTGTGTCAGAGATGGGCTTCACCCTATGGCATTTAACCAGGAGGTCTGGGGGGCTGGCAGAAAGTCACCCCCGGTTGGACTTGGGGCTGGTTTTCTGTTTGACGCTATCGGCTTCTCTTTCTGCAGAAACAAAGATGCTGTGGGAAGAGTCCCCGGTCCATTTGTGCTGAGCGCTTGCGTTTACCTGGGCCAGCTGCTCAGGAAAGCTCAAGGCAGGTTCAAAGCCCCACTGAGTCGTTCAGCTTCCCTGAGCCTCAGCGTCCCTGTCCCTAGGCAGAGCTGGTACTGCTGCCACTTCACTTGGGTTTTCTGTTTGTCATGATTTTGTTTTGTTTTGGAGAATAAAAGGGATCACAGAGCACAGCAGTCAGCAGTCGGTTGCTGACGGGGTCCAGCCAGCCTGCGGCCTGGGGTGGGGGGGTGATTTTACTCCAGCCGCTAGGCCTGGGGTTTTGCCTCTTGTCTCAATCTGCTCTCACCCTGCAGCACCAGGGTTGGTAGTTACTTCCCATTTACCTGGGCATCTGGCCAGCAAAGCTTCAAAGATTACCTCTCTGGCCTTTTATGGAGAACCCATGCCAACCCCTGGTGTCTGTCCTAGGGCGCGCCCCACGCAGTGCTCAGCAGGCGAGAAGGTGAGTAGTATCTGCGCCTGATTCCACCTGAAGTCTGAACCCACCCTGGTGAGCAACTGAATGGGCTCTTGAGCAGCCCCCTCTCCGGGGCCACCCTCCGCAAATTTTGGGGTAAAAAGCATTCTGAAAGGCTAGTCCCTATTACAGCATTGGTATTTCAATAAGAACAACTTGTGATATCACCCTTCTCAGAGAAACAAAACAAAAACAGGGCAGTCGTGGGGAAATACTATCTAAACCCAAAGAGGAACTCCTGCTTATTCTTCAAGACCAGCTCAGACGCCACCTCCTCTGAGAAGCCTTCCCTGCTCCCACCAGGCAGAGCCAGCTACTCCAGCTCCTTCCTTTCCTGACACTTGGTCCTTTGGCCTCAGCAGTTCAAGTGACCTCTAATTTGTGCTTCGGCTCATTGTCTAAGCATCTGCCTCCTTCACAAGAGTTTTGAGCTCATTGAAAGAAAATCCTGCTTCTGAATAGGACCTTGGGATGAAGCTGACCCTTTGAATTTCTCACGTGTTAAACAGGGAGCCACTGGGATGTGGGGGAAGAGGAACCTTAAGATTCATCTGGAACCAGCAGCAAAACAAAGGAGTAGTGTCCAGGCAACACTGTGTCCAGAAGCTGCCGTCAGGGGCTGGGAGGGCATCGGGCTGCCTGGTGCCAGCTGTGGGGTCCTGAGACAGCAATCGCAGGGCTGAAACAGGCTTGAGAGCGCGATATAAGACTAATTCTTAATGACCCCATAAGAACTTGCAATGAGAAGGTTTTTCCAGTGTTAAATAAAACAACTTAAGTGCAAGTAAAGCATCCTGTGGCTCTAAGTTCATGACTGTATCCTTCAGAATAGTCTTTTGAGACCTGTACTCTTCTTCCACTGAGTCAACCCTACTCAATCAAGCATTTCTACATACCTTGTGTCAGTCAGGAAGGGCAGTATTTCATGGTAGTAACAAACATCCTCCAACATCTTTTGACTTACAATAGAAGTTTATTTTCCTTGATATTAAATATCTTCTGTTGATTCTGAGTCACGTAGGACCCCAGGATAATAAAATACTGAGAGATGGTGCTGCTCAGGAAGTTCAAGCCCAGGAAGGGTTTGCCATAAGCAGCTAATGGAAGTGGTATGAGCTGCTCTGCTGTTAAGGTGCCAAGCAGGGTGATCAGTTCATGATATAAGGTGATGGAGAACAGGAAGTGTCTAGCCACCGCACCCATGCCTCCCACAGTTCTCCCCAAAACTCATTCAAACACAGCTCAAGGGCCGCACAAGACATCAAGCCCAAAATGTAGCCTGCAGTCCCTCATCCAGTCTCCACAGACCTGCCTTTGAGACCTTTCTCCTGACCGCAGGGCTGTGGTCTGGACGTTTACACCCCACCCCTCATAGTGCTGGCGTAATAGTACCCTGGAGAGCTCCTTCCTCCCTTCCCACAGGAGGAAATAAGCTTTCAACCCATGCTGAACCTGCTGGCACCTTGACCTTGGACCTTGACCTTGGGCTACCAGCCCCCAGAATGGTGAGGAATAAATCCCTGTTGCTCTTGGGCCACTCAGTCTGTGGTGAGTTGGTATAGCAGCCCAAATGCCCTAAGACACTCCCCAACCACTAAAAATCAAAAAAGGAAAAGCAAAACCTTGCTTAGCCTCAAGGATGGTCACGCCAGCCCAGAGCTGGCACTCAGGGACAGTGCTCATTGGGAGACCTAAAAGTCAGTCTCTAAAAGGTCAGCATCGATAGAACTGTTCTGCAGGATAAGACAGAGAAGGAAGGGAAATGTCACCATTCAGTGGTCTGCTGCACCATTCCTGCTCAGTGCTCCTCAAGGTTTTCCATAACAGTGGAGCAGACCAGAGCTGTTCAAGGGACCTGGGGCCTGAGCAGGGGTGAGCACTGTAGGTCAGGTGGTCAGATGTGCCCTGGGGAACAGGAGCAGGCCGATCTGGAAAAAACAGGAAGCCGGTTACCATCCCTCCTTCCAATGTCTCGGGTCACGAGGGTCCCAACTGAACCCCTACAGGCTTTGATTACACAAAAATCAAAAAGTTCTTCTAAAGCAATTGTGATAAAAACAAAACCAAAGACAGGCAAATGTGGGGAGTGTTAGCAATCTTAATAAAGCAGAACAAAAGAGGCCAAAATCCAAGGACATTGAATCTCATCAGAAATTAAATAAATATAAGTAATGAAAAATTTGCTCTGCTTAGATTTCATCTGGGTAATTACGCCTGTCCCAGTATCTTAATTTTACTAACACTTTTTTTGTAATAGATTTTAAATCTTATCAAAAATTAAATGAAAGCAAATAATGAAAGATTCTCTCTGCTTAGAGTTCACCCAGGGTAATTATGCCTGCCTCTTAATTTTACTAGCAATGTTGTTGTTTTTTGGTCTTTTTTTTTGCATTGTTTAAATATTTAATTGCAGTGTGTCTCAAATCAGTCAATAATGCAATCCTATTCCATGCTCAATTGCACAGATTATTTTCTGGATTAATGAATGTATACAAATAGAAATTGTCAAAGGACTGGTCTCAGATTTCCAAACAGGACAGCACCCCAAGGGAGATCTGTTGTTACTTCTTTTAATTTTATTTTTTTTATTAGAGCATTGAAGTTATACATAGTAGTTGCATTCATTTTGACCAAGTCATACATGCATGGAATTTGATTTACTCCATTTCAGTCCCTCCAAGAAAATCTGGTTTTGATCTTAATTATATCTGGCATTGGGGTTAGACGGGGAAGTGTGTGGTCTCTTTAAGAAACCTATAGATGGGTTTTACTTTCTTCTCCACCATAAAACAGCCCAAGTCCCTCTTTCTGTGGAGGACCACTGAGCTTTTCATTTTGTTTCTATTTCAGTTTCTAGGTCAAGGCAGGCTGTGGTTTCTGGCCACAGGAGAAGATGCAGTTCATTTCTCAAGGCACCGGTTCCCAGGGACACCAGTGTGAATCAGGCCAGAGCAGCCCCTGCTGCATCGCCCTGTCTGACAGCATAGGATCCCAGGACAGATCCAGGAGGTGGCTGCAGTGCCAGGTTGCGGGTCAGAACCCATCACAGTCAGTCAGTCCCAGCCTCGGTGTCTGCAGTCTCCTGTCTGCAGCAGGATGTTCCTGCACTGTGTCCATTTCTACACACTGAGAGTTCACCGGGATATTTAAATCAAGAGGGTTTTTTTTTCTGTCTTTAACACAACTCCGGTCTTTCCTTACAGAACTCTTTTTATTTTTATAAGCAGGAAGCTGCTTTGAGAGCAGTCTTAGTTTTGCTTTAAGAGCTGAGCAGGAAGCACAGAGTTCCCTCCCGCACACAGAACGCGCGACACACTTCCAAAGCACACACTGGCACTGTTCTGTACTAGAACTCTATTCTAGCAGAGGCTGGCAGAGGGCAGAGACGTGGACTTCTGTGAGTGCTGAGCTGGGCCAGACCCACTGTGGGGTTTGTGGGGAACCCCCTCATCCTGTCAGCCTGCACAGCTCACACTGAGGGGAGCTGAACACACCCAAGACAAGCAGGGAATGACTTCCTCACATTATGGAGTGCGTGTCTCCGGAACAGTGACCAGGCATTCAACATGACCCAAAAGGAAACAGAACGTGCTTCCTATGGTCACATGAGTCCTGTAAGAGAGACCGAGCAGGAGAAGAAAGGAGAACACGCAGGCTCTGCATTTACGTAACTTGAGTTATGTAATTTCCCCCTCCTGAGCTTTTTATCCCTTCCAAAGAGAACGGAGACTCCTTTCATTTAAAGACATTGCAACTGGATCAGTCACATATTTCAGCAAAACGTACTTCTTGTACCAAGACCAGAAATATCCCCACCTGCACCAGCTGGTATCTGGGGACTAGAGACAGGAATCTCCCCCAAGCTCCCTCCTCTGTCACACTGCCAGGGCCCTGGTGGCCCAGCTAACTCACATCCCCCCAGAGCCCTTCCTCAGCCTTCATCCCAGTCCTTCATCAGGGGCCGAGGGCTGGCTCTGGAGGGTGGTTAGGGAGGCACGTGATCCAAGTCACTCTATGCAGACAGTGACAACCAGGACTCATGCTGGGCCTGTCTGGGGAGAACAACTTCTCCACATCAGCAGATGGACGCTGGGAGCTGCTGGCCACCATATTCCTCCAGGATGGAAGAGCAACTGGGAGGAATCCAACCATGGACGATGGGACAGGCTATGAGGGATGGCTGGAGCCCACACCCCACACCTCTGGTGCCCGTCCACCCTGAACTCCACCTGTGTGAGGACCGCAGCTCCTTCTCTGCTTGGGCTTCGTTAGTATAATGCCCAACACCATAGATGGGACAGTGTCCACTGAGAGGCCCCCAGCCCCCAAGGGACATCTCCCTGTGACACAGCTCCCCATTACAGAGCCAGCAGAGAACCAACCAAAGTCCAATCTCTGCCAGAGGCCAGGTTTGAAGAGCGTGGTGGATATTGTTGGCTGCCCACCAAGGGCCACTCACCAGCCTCCTGTGGTAGAAGCAGAACTGGCCTCCAACACAGACGCCATTCATGCCAGATACCTACCTCCCAGAGAAGATGTCAGTCCATTGCTCTCCTCCAGGATCTGAGTGAAAGACTGCCCGAGAATTGAGAATCTCATCCATGGTTAAAATGGGAGACCTGAGGACAACGTTCCCTCTTGTTGATGGAGTTGGGTGAATTTGTGATGTCTGGAGACCTGCAGCCATATGGAGTTCGTGAGGCAGCCACATGAACTGCTAATAATGCAATCCTATTCCATGCTCAATTGCATAGTTTATTTTCTATGCAGGAATGCAGGTGATTAGAAAGACAAAGAGCCTGGGTGATGGTTTGATGTTTACCCTCCAAAATCAGGAGATGAAGACTTAGAGAGGTGATAGGCCACCAGGGCACCTCCCTTGAGCGTGGGATCAAGGATCCTCAGTGTACAACAGGCTTGTCACTCTGTCTTTGCCACAGAAGGACCCAGTGCCCCTCCCCTCCAGGGGATACAGCAGAGCCTGTGTGAGCCATGAGCCTTTATCTCTATCAGATGTCCCTTCCTCCAGAGCTGCGAGAAAAGAACCCTCTCCTTTTTGAAACTGTCTCATCCTGGGAGCACTGACTGTGCAGGAGGAAAGGTTTCCAGAGGCGGGGCAGGGAGACCAGGCTGTAGGCTCACAGCCTCGACTGCAGTGCATGCTGACCAGACAGGGACCCGCACAGAGCCACCAGACCCCTGGCCACTTCTGCTGTCTGAAATCAAACTTCAAAGGAGGCAGCAGATGCCCTGGCCGCAGCCTGCTGTGGTCTCGAGGGTCCACGTCTCCCCCCGCCCTGCCTTCATTCATCCGCAGCAGATGTCCCTGGGCATCTACTTGGCTTCCCCACTGTGAACTGAAAAGGCGGCACTGTGCAGAGAAGAAGGGAAGATGGCGGAAAGCATAAATGCACAGCAGCCAGCATCAGGCCCCAAGTACGTGCACCATGAGCTGACGGCGGTTTTTCTGCGAGGGCCATAGCTTGGCCCAAAGGCTGAGATGTACCAGACAGGTTCTCGGTTCAAGGTGAGGCGGGTATGCTGTGGGCAGCTTTGGCACCCATGGCAATGACCAGCTGGGTGCTTTGATGACAGGCTGCTGTCCTTGCAGTGTTTTGAGCTTGTGAATAAGTTCAACCCCCAAGCCCCGAGAATGACCTTCCAGGCAGAAAGGAGAGGATGGGGCCCTGGAATTCAAGCTCCCCTGCCTTCCCAAGTCCTAAGACAGTTTCCAACTCAGCGGGCAGCAGGTACCCAGTGTCATACCTGCAGAGTGACCACACCTAAGCACAAAATACCAATACCCTACAGCAGCCCTACCTAGCTTCACACACCAAAAATCCCACACTTGTGTCTTAAATCACTCTGATTTTTCCCATTTCAAGGCTGAACTCTGTGCTGCAAAACATAATAATAACATACTATTTTTTAAGTACTTTAATCCAAACTTCCTCTGTGGCAAATGTGAACTGGGGTGACTTTGGCCACCTTGAAGGTAACTAGGTCATCAGTGCATGAGGCCCTGTGGAGCGACACCCCTGCAATGGAGCCACTCAGAGGCTGTTTGGTGACCTCTGCTGATGAGCCCAAGGAGCAGACATCACCGAGAACACTGAGAAGCGTCATTTCACGAAATCTCCAGAAATCACTGTCCTGCTTTCAGGTCTGGTGGGTGTCCCTGTGGCCTCCAGGGTTGAGGCCTAGGGAGGTGAGGGAGGCAGGGTCTGAACACCGCGGCTCAGTGGTCTTCTGTGTTGACTGCCGTCATCGGGCACCTGTGACTGTCTTCTCCATGAAATCCTAGCTCTGCTCCTGAGCTCACAGGTCAGGCCTGCTCTTCTGGAGCCCAGAGGAAGCCTGGTCCATGCTCACCGCCACGCCTGGCTAAGGCACCTTGTCCTTCACTGCAAGGTCCCCTGTTCCTCCATGCTGTCACCTCTGAGGCCCTGTGCCTGTGACTCAGCTCCCAGGGTCCTCCTTCTCCTCCTGCCCCTGGGTCACCTGGGAACATGGGGCTCTCAGTGATGTGTCTGCCCTGACGCTTTCCCTGTTTGGATCCAGAACATTCTTGAGCTGCCATAAAGGAAGAACCAAAAAGACCCCCTTGCTGCCTTGGCAGCTTCAAGTTTCCAGAAACATCTATCTGAAAGTCTGGGGGGGACAACAAGTGAGGAAAATGGCAGCCACCAGTCACCAGCCCCAGACCCTCCCCCTGAGGCTCAGCTCCCTTCCCCGAGGACAGGTTGCAAACTGAGCCAGCCCCGGAAATACGAGGCCGGCAGGAAGACCTTGCCCAAGCCCAGGAGGTGCCCTCTCATCCTCGCCTTGTGGACTGAGCACCCTCGAATCTATCCACTCTGCAGGGGCTGGTTTTGATCGACTGCTCTTTCCATTTTGTGGTGATGAGCTATTGACCACAGAATCTCTCTCTGTGATCAGTGGCAAATCTCAGCTTGGCTGTATCACCCACGTCTCAAGCCGTCCGACAAGTGCTGGGGTGTAGCTCGGTGATAGGGAGCCCTCAGGTTCAATGCCCAGGACCTCCACGGGAAAAACCTGAAGCTCCATGGAACACAGCCGATGTCCCTTCCCTTGGGCAAGCACATTGCCCATCTTACATTTTATGAAGTCTCTGCTGGATGTCCGTCATCCATGGATTTGTTGCCTGATCTCATCAAGTTATCAGGATCTTGTGCTATATCTGCTGCTACTACAGAGGTTCTCAAGTAAATGCTTACTTTCCCAAGTCCTGGCTGGGCTCCCTGGGACAGCTTTGCTTTCCTGGTGAAGGAGACATATATCACAAGAGTTCCCCCTTGTCCCTCAGTTCCCTGATGGAACTAGGTTGTAAAGTTTGGAATGACAGCAGCCATTCTGTGACCCTGAACCAAAGTCATGTCTCTTGCTTTTAAAAAAAACAATTAAAAATCAGGAACTGGGGCCTGCAGCTGCTCACCTCCAGATCTTGCTAAGTGTGAAGAAGCAGCCCCGTCTGTGTGGGCTCCTGGGGTTTCTGTCATATGTACTCATAGCCTGTCTACCGAGTGACATTGACCTGACATCCCACCCCCAAAGGAGGCGGAATCACCTTCAGGCTAAACCCAGAGGAACACATGTACTAGGTAAAAGTTTTGATTTTCATGTAAAGGGAGAGTTGCAATATAGTTAATAAAAATGGAATGCAAGTACATTCCCTCAGTGACAACAGAATCATTGCTAAGGACCCTGGAGGTTGGCAGGTTTTTAATACAGTATTTCAAATTTAATTCAATTCAACAAATATTTAATGAGCTCTAACAAGCTGCCAGTCCTGTGCTGAGACACAGGCACAGCCAGTCAGCCACTTTCTACAACAGGCTCATTATCAAAGTGACAGGCACCCATTCAGATAATGCTCTGAATAAAATGCAAAGAGGACAGAGAGGGTGCAGATAATTATCTGAAGGAGTTTTGCAGATTCAGGCTTGGAAAATATGCAGCCTCACCTAATTAAAATACCTAATTTCACAATTACAGGTAATAAATCTTAACGGGAAGTAGTACATTTCTTTCTCTCATTAAGTAATCCACCCAAAACATGACAGAACTCTATTTTTAATAGAATTAATCAGGCTAAAGGATATACACCAATTACAGAAGAAATCCAGGGAAACTGTCACAAAATGATAGCTGTCCAGTTAGGACAAGAAGATCACAAAATGCACTTCAAAGGTTTTCTCAGCACAGTGCAGGAAGGTGGCAACCCAAGGGTAAGCAACCATAAGCCTTTCATGTAGAAGAGGCAAATTAAACCAGTTATCCATCAAGGAGTTGACCACAAAATTGCACATACATGAAACAGATCCACTAGGCAGACAAGCACTTTAAAAAAATAAAATAAAATTCTCTAAAGTGATGGAAAAAGGAAAGTAGACACTGATGGATCCTTGGAAAGCCATGTAGGAAACACAGATTCTTACTGGCTGGCAGGAAGTAGCCCTGTCCCCTTCCAGGACTCTGGAACTCAGAGCCTCACCTCTGCCTTTCCATGGTCAGCTCACCTTCATCCTCTCTAAAAACCAGAAAAACTCTGAGATAGACACAAGGTCCCTCTCAGGTGGGGGTTGCCTGTTCCCATGCACCTCCCCGCCAGACTGCCTGAAAGAACTGGATTTTGTCTTGACCTCTTCCAGAACATCTGTGCGCCAGGGGCTGCTAGTTTTCTGTCCAAAACCCTTCCATGACTCCTTCTAACAGAATCCTGATTTTTCTGGGTCTGGAAACATAGCCAGGTTTTTAAAAAGTCCTTGCCCTTGGGATAGATCAGCCAAACGCCACAGCTCAGGCCACGGGGACACGGCAATAGATGCCTGGTGAGGCTGTAAGAAAGCACCTTGGAAAACTGTGTGCAGCCGGTGGGGCTGGATGATGAGGGGACCCAGACTTCTCCTAACTCCTCCTAGAACTTTTAGATCTCACCTCCGCCACCAGCTCCCCCAGGCAGCTCTCCCATGCCCCTCTGAAGCTGCAGGACATGTTGGGGCTGGAGGTCACCCTGGTGGAAGTATTTACACCATGGACATCGTCAAATGCTACAGAGGGCCAGCTGTCAATCATTTGACAGTATTCCCCTGTTTTTCACCCAAGACCAGGTGACCTGCTCCACCGTCCTACAGAAAATTATAAGAACTGTGCTCAGCTTAGATTCCCACCTCCTCCCTAGCCAGAAGTGCCTGTTCCTTTCCCTGCTCCCATCCCTTCTCACCAGAGCGCTTGTTTAAATCCTCCTGCCACAGGCTGCAACCTGACAGGGTTCTCTGTTTGGCGTCTCCCCCAGCCCTGTGCAGCCTGGCTCCTTCTCCTCACAGAGGTTCTCCCTCCTGATTGCTTTTTCTGACCAGCTCCCTCCCCACCCTGCTGATAACCATCACCGATTGCTGGGAATCCTCATGTTGCTCGCTGCCTTTTCAGATTAAGCTTCTTGATTTATTGACATCTGTGCCTATGTCCCACCATGGTGCAAACACCCTGAGAGCAGGACTTGGTCAGCTGGGGGTCATTGGTAAATCCTCATGAGCTGTAACTGAGTCTTATACAGAGTAAGTTCTAGAACCTCCCCCATGCTGTAGATGAAGGAACCAAGGCTGAGAGAAGCTAGATGACCCATCGCAGGTGACTGCTGGTGCTGGGATTCCAACCAGACAGTTCCTACCAGCAGGTTGACCAGCCTCCTCACTCACACCCAGGTGGGGGGAGCTTTGCTGATGGCCTTGCCAGCACAGGGTGGCCTGTGGGGACCTGGGGCTCTTTCTGTCTTCTATGGGAGGAGTAGAAATATGTCTGTTCCATTAGCAGCTGGTCCCCAGTGCAAGTGAGAGACCAGGAGGTCAAGTGAGAGGGTGGCTTGGTGACCTCAGACTCCCACCCCAGCCCTAGCCACCCACAGAACCTTGACATCTTGGTTAGCTTTTGTGGTGGGTTGGTCTGTCATGAGCGAGCTCTGCCATTAACATAGACCAAACACATTTGCGACTTTCCACAATGTCAAAACTTATCAAATGACAATAGATTCATAGGCCACACCAGTTTCATCTGTGGCAATTCACTGACTATGTGTGGGTCACTTGGTAATTATATGAAGGACAATCACAAGTTCTTTCATTCCAATCTTAATCTCTAATGTCTATCACACTCAAGTCACACATCACACTTTATGTATGTTACAGAAAGGCCAAGAAAGTATTAAGGCAGCCACAGGGGTTCAAAGGCTGAACCGAGAGCAAAGGCAGAGAGACATATGAAAGCAGAGTCTCTGAGGGTGGTCAGAGAAGATTAGGGACCAGCCTGAAAACTTGTTCAGGGTGCAGAGCTGTCCAAGTGCAGGAACTTATGCTAGGCGAAGTTCCTGACAGATAGCCTTTTGACAGTGTCACCTTGGAGTGTCAGCTTCAGATGTCAGGTTGGCATAGGGCCTGCATGGTCATCATGGGCAGGAGAAGCTGCTCTGCTCAAGTCACAGGATGGAGATTCAGAGGTTCACCACCGTGGTGATTTTCTGGGAAAGGCTCATGATGAGCCAACAGGTGACTGGGTCAAGGTGCTGACCTGTCCAGTCTCAGGAGAGTCCTCCTTTGGTGGGTCTGAGGTGAGAGTGTTGAATCTGGTGAGATTGATAAGCTCCCATGCCTGGCATTCCTGGTAGGGTTTGGGATGACCACACAAGCAGGTGCCCCTTGATCCAGTTTGGTAAGTTGGCACATGAGTTATTTACCAGTCTGTGCCTTAGGGTGGTGCTGGTCAGATGGAGGTTGTTTACTTGTACAAACAAGGAGTGGAAACATTCCATCTCAGCCCTTAAACCCTAAATGGAGTGACGCAGAGCAAACTATTGCTTTATATGACGGCACAGAAACGGATTAGGCACAGCCTGAAAGCTGCTGTTCTCCACGTCATGGAGTAACTATCTGCTCTCCATTTTCCCCCCAAAATGCCCATGACTGAATCCTTGGAACCTGTCACTATGTTGCATTGTACTATAAAAGGAATTTTGCAAATGGAATTAAACATGAGAGATTACCCAGCATTCTAGTGGAGGACAAGTATAATTACAGAAGCCTTAAAGGAAGAGGAAGACTAGAGTGAGACAGGGAGACTGGAGGAGATGACTCGGGAGAGATGCGGGGTATGAGCAGGACTCTGCTACCATGGCTGCCTTTCAAGAAGCCGGAAGGAGACCACACATGAGGCAGGGGCTGAGGGTGTCTTCCAGAGGCCAACAAGGGCACACGTACTCAGCCCAGAGCACAAGGCAGGGCCTGAATGGGCACAGGAACTGCTTCTCCCCAAATTTCCTCCAGGAAGGCGTGCAGCCCTCTGACCCCTTGATTTCAGCCTGGTGAAACTCACCTCAGATAAACTGTAAGATCATAGATCTCTGTTGTTCCAAGTCATCGTTTGTGGTAATTTGTTATGGCAGGAGTAGAAAGGTAATGAAAAATAGGTAGAAAATAATGTTTTCCACAAATAACAGAGCTTATCAATCTTTGAGGATTCTCAGGAATTGATAAGCTCAGATCCATAAAGAGGCGCACAGGAGAAGCGGCAGATGTCCTCATCAATTAGGTGCAACTTGATTGGCAGGCCAGGAATATTAAAATACAGACAGTATGCCGGCTCCCGTCTTGTCTCAGTACCCTGCAGCAGAGCTGCGGCAGAGGACTCTGTCTGCTTGGAGATGTACCCAGGCACAGCAGAGTGTAGGACAGACCCACACATTAAAGGAAACCTCTACATACAACCTAATGAAGGGAGCCTTTCATTCCTCCTGAGAGCCCCAGATGCATGCCTTACTGTCCCTAGAAACCATCCATCCATGATCAAATATGGCAGACCCAAGTCAAGTGATGAATCCTGGTCCAGAATGTGTTTCCAGAATCTGGAAAGGCTATGGAGACCCAGGTATCTCAGGACCTAACACTTAGATCCCTCCCCTGCTTGTGGTAATGCTCTGGACAACCGCCCTGAGTTCAGTCAGCAAACATGGTGTGGGAGGAGCCCAGGTGCTCTGCAGGTGGACAGGCTTATCCTATCAGAATTGCTGGCTTATCCTATCAGAATTGCTGGCTTATCCAATCAGAATAGTCCTTCCTCTGTTCTATAGCAATTGGTGCAGGGATGAGCTTCTGACTCCATCAAGCCAAGGACAGGCAGCCCTGGGGTCTTTGCTGAACATCAGTGCTCAGGAGAGCAGCTAGCACAAATGAATATTTAAGAAGTGAATACATAATAATGAATAAATGAAATGTTTAAAAAATGATGCATGCTGTTACTTAATTGCACACAAATCAGACTTTGCCAATATATGCATTTATTTTGGCGATGGTTTAATTAACGTTCTCAGTTGCTAATTGTGGATAGGTTAGAGGGACTCACTTGTCTTTTGAGGGGAGGGAATGTTTCCTTGATAGAATGTGTGTGCATCGGAGCAGGGAACACATTTTTATTGGTTCCCGCTGTATCTCCAGGGTCGTGTAGAATTCTTGGCACACCATAGGCTCTTAGGAACTATTTGTGGAAAGAATGACTGGCACTCTCTTTTTCCCAGCCTCAATACTATCACTTTTCCTAGATTTTATGGCTAGTCTCCATGGGTGTATAGTTGAATTCTGGGTCACTGACTTGGGAATCCTGAGCACAGCTATAAAAAAAAACATTCTCCATGTGACTGAATAAGAAAGCAGCTTTGTCAAGTCTCTCTCTGCAAGGGAAGTCCTGGCAAGGTGGGGGAGGATTCAACCCCATGGACTAAATATATATGTGCACTCTCAGCTTAGTTGAGGTATAGCCTCTGTTCATTCACCAATCACCAACCCCTCCAAGAGAAGCCTCTTGTCTCAGAGTTCACAGAAAACATGCCAAAGTGACCACTGAGGACTTGAAATCCATAATTATGACAAGTACCAGGCAGTAAGTACCTAGCACAGAAAACAGGGTAACATCCAAGTCCCTACTACCATGCTTAGGAAGATTGACTGTGTGGAAGCCTGGAGCTCTAGCTAACGCCCCTGCAATTTAGTGATCCTTGCTCAATCACGTGTATGTGTGTGTGTGTGTGTGTGTGTTTCCAGGCTCCTGAGAACTTGAGCTTAACTGTCTTGTGACACCACCTCTGAGCCCAGCACAGTAGCAAGCTTCCCCACAGACCCTGGGTTGCAAAGACCTGGGTCAGATCAGGCCCCCTTGGCTCTGTCCCCCTGGGAAAGCCACACACCTTCCTGAGATGCAGTTTCCTCACCTGGAAGGTGAAGGTGATAACTATGAGAACTTCTGAAACCCATGAGAGGAATTAAAGATGAAGGAAGAGTGAATAGCCCTAAGGAGCTCTCAAAACTCCAAAATAAATGTGTCCAGCATTGAAAATTCCAGGATGTGGAGCTTCCATTTAACTAATGTCCCAAGAGCAGCCTTAGACCCACCCCAGGTTCAGGTCAATCCCTGCTCACCTTCCTTTCAAATCACCTCCTCCAGGAAGGCTCCTCTGGCCATCCATCTGGGCAACACTGACCCTTGCCTCCCTGATGTCACATCCTGCCCACGTCACTTCCTGAAGGCCTTGGGAGGCTTTTGTGTAGTGAGAGACCATCCAGCTCAGTGGTTCCATCTCCCATTGCCCTTTGTGACCTCTCAGGTCCTCAGCGCCCCTCAGGGACTAAGGAAGGACTATTGTTAAGAAACCAAGGGTGACATCTCCAGGTTGCAAGCTCAACCCAGTCACAACCCAACATTACCCTGCCCCCTGCCCACACCCCTCCCAACCACTGACAGAGGTTCTCAGGGCATTGCCAAGCACAGATCCCCACGTGAAACCTGACCGAATCATATGTGGCTGAAAAAGAAATTCAAGTTTCACTGCAACCTTTACTTCTCAAGTTCAGACTGAACTCTTTAATGTAACACCTGAGCAGAAAACTCACAGGAAAAGATACAGAAATGTCCCTCAGACACAGAAAAAGTGGTCAAGCTCACTGCCACTTCTGGGAATTTTTAATAACATCACTGAGGTCATATTTCTCACCTAACTAGCTGGCAAAATTGAGAACTATCCCAGTGTATCCCACAGGATAGGCTGTTGGGACCTGTACCTGCACAGGTAGATGGCAAGGATGTGGACGGACCCACCCCCGCTGGGGGGAGAAGTGGGCTATGCTTAGCTGTCCTTAATGCACTTAACTTTTGACTCAATGACCCCACTCCTCGAAATCCACCCTGAAGATACACCTCGAAAATGTGTGTGTATGTGTTTACTCCTCTTAGCATTGCTTACACTTCTAAAACACCAGAAACAATAAAGATGTCTATACAGGGCACAGTGGTTGAATGATGGCATATCTGCAAATCAAGGGCCCTGCAACTGTTAACAATACAGAATGCTGTGAACTAAATTGGAGTAATTTCCAGGATATACAGAGAAGTACACAAATAACAGAATACCATACTATACTCCACCTGAGAAAGAAGTGGATCTGAGAAAAGGCACAGGCATCAGCATTTGGTGAAAATAATTATAGGAAGGATAAACCAGAAAGCAAGAGACGGAAGGGCTGCGGGAGATTTGGAAGAAGTGCACTCCACTTCTTCTGCGTGGCAGGCAAGAGGGGCCACATCTCCCAGGCAGAGCTCGCTCATGGAACCAAAGCAAAATTTCATACATTTAAAAATAAATGCATGAGTTTTAGAAACCAGAATGTGGGGATTTTAAAATGGCATGTGGAATGATCATCCCATCCCGCCCATATCACAGATGAAAACCAGCCACACCAAGGACAGGAGAAAGAAAGGCACCAGGCTGAGTAGCTTATCAACTGTGTTTTGACTGGATCTAGGAATCCCTGTACAGCAATGTTGAAATAACTGACACTAGGATTGAACAAACAAGTGAGTCTACAGGATGACATGATAGCCAGATTCCTCATTTTCAGAAAAAGAAGTTACAAATATGGGAGGCTAGAACAGACCTGGGACAGAAACAGAGGCATCAATTCAAATCATGTTTGTAAAGGTACACACACATGGAGAGACTAGACAGACAGATTAGATAGGTGGATGAAAGATAGGTAGATAGATAGACAGATAGATAGATAGATGCTGGATAAGAGATAATAGATAAAAAGTGAATGAGTGGATAGGTAGATGGGTAGATGGATGGATGGGTGGACGAATGGATAGATGGATGTAAAGTTTAGCTAGATGATAGATAGATAGATAGATAGATAGATAGATAGATAGATAGATAGATAGATAGATAATAAAAAGTGAATGAGTGGATGGGTGGATGGTAGATGGATGGGTGGATGGATGGATGGACAGTTGAATGGGTGGATTGATAAATGGGTAGATGGTGGAAAGTTTAGCTAGATGATAGAGAAATGATAGATAAAAAGTGAATGAGTGGATGAGTGGATGGGTGGATGGATGGATGAATGGATGGATGGTTGGATGGACAATTGGATGAGTGGATGGATGAATGGATAGATAGATAAAAAGTTTAGCTAGATGATAGATAGATAGATAGATAGATAGATAGATGTTGGCAAGGGTTAGTAGGATAGGTCCATTTCCAGCCCTCTGTTCTGAGGGGCTCAGGAGCAATCATCCCCATAAGCAGGCCACATGCTGAGACCTGGGAGGCAGGAGTGTCATTTCCTGCAGTCCCTACTACTGTGTCAGAATGCTGTCTACTTGAAGTAAGTAGACTCACTGACAACCAAATTGGAGGGTAAAATGTCAAAATTTTGTCCTTCAAGGAGACATTCAAGTACTCTGTAAGCTTCACAAGCAGAGGAAGAAAGGAAGGGAAGTAAAGATCATCAACTGCTTTCCCTCTCGTGTGGCTCCTTGTCCAGAAATACACGCCTCACAGACATTGACTTCACAGAATTTGAAGGCAGCATCCCCTGTCTTTGTGGCTGTGATGAATCCCTCTGGGAATTCTGGGAGGTTCGCACACCTGTCGTACCATACCACTAGTAAAAAGTTAGACACTTTGTCTGAAAGCTTATGTGGAAGGTCATGAACATCAGATGACGGGCCTCGTCTTATCCTAGCACCAGCTTCCTGGAAACTGCAATATAGAATTTAGGAAGGTTTTATGAAGCCCCAGGGATGTGTGGAGAAGGTCCTTGTGCCTGGACAAGCCCTTGCTCCCCTGTTTAATTCCAAATCCAGTCTGCCCCGTGGGCAGCTGACACAACTGCTGTCTGGGCCCTGAAAGAGACATACAGTGGAAGGTGCCCTGGTAGTTCTGACATTTCCTTTGCCACCCTGTTGCATGACCGATGTCCCTAGAGGGGAGCAGGGGAAAGGCTCCGAGAGGCCAACTGCAAAGGGCCTCCAGTCCCTGCCTTCATCATGTGTCATAGAAAGAACTAAGTTTACAGCTTCCGAGGGAAAGCAAGAGCCTACTGCGTGCACCAAGAGGAGCTCAAGGAGGTCTCCTGAAGGGGGAGTGCCGGGGACCCTGCTCTGGGACACCCCAGGGAGCTTCTCAGGGAAGGCTGATGGCATACAGAGTCCAGAATTTACCAGGACACCAGAAATCCTGGCAGGGACACCATGACCCAAGGGCTTGGGTCGATGAAACTGCCACATGTAGAACTTTGCTTGGAGCACGTGCACGTGCCTATGGAAAACCTCCAACCTACAGGTCTGAGCTCCCCCTCCACGAACACAGACAGCAAAGCGTGAACCATCACAGCCTCCAGCCTGGACCCCCACCCCCACCGCTAACCCCTCAGCTACCCACCCATGCAACACAAGAGATCTGGCTTCTCCACATTGTCACCTGCACTTGGAATTGTCTCTGATTCTTGTCTTGGTGTACCTATTCCAACAGGTGTGTTGTCTTTTCATTTCTTGTTGGACTCACTGAATCCCTCAAGGCCCATCAAGGTGAGCACCTCTCCTCACACACTTGTTCTCCATCTACAATCTTCAGTGAGTGTTTTCTCTTTGCCCAAGTTCTCACTGGATGGCTTTTCCACCATCGGTGTTGGCCAGGTGTGTGGCCTGCCAATACTTTTTTCCCATGTCTCATCTTCTTACACAGAGCAAGCCCTTCTGACTGCGGCCAGAGCCCAGTGCATCTTTGTTTCCTATTCTTTTATGGATCCTGCTTTCAGCCTCATAGTTGAGAATTATTCACCAAGAACAGTGAATAATTTTGTTTCCTTTAAAAGTTACATGGTTTTGACATTTTACATTTGGGTCTAGGATCCCTGAGCAGGAGGGTAGCCCAGTGGTTCCGTGCTTGCTCCCCTGTGCCAGGCCCTGGTTCAACTCCCACCATTGCAAAAATAAAAAATAAAAAAAAAAGTAAATAAATGAAATAAAACCTGTGATCCATTCTGAATTGAATTTCATTTACGGTGTGATGTTGAGGTCGAGTTTCACTTTTTTGCCTTTGCATGTCCAATGGTGTTAGCACCATATGTTGGCAAATACTGCACTTCTGAAAATTGAGATGTGCTCAACTCTGCCGAGGAATCTTCTTATGCACAGTTTTCTGAAGGCAACCGCTGCTCTCCTGCTCAGTCTTCACTTGCCAACCCTCTGTCTGAACAAGTAGGTACAAAGGGTGTGATTCTCAGCTTTAGTGGAGCATTTTGGAGAAAAACTCTCTGCTAAAACCATAAAGAGCAACATTTGTAAAGGACCCAGTTTCTGGAGCTGCCTGGAAACTTTGTCTCATGGGAGTGGTGTCCCCTGGATCCTCAGCCTGTTCTAGTGACTCCTGAACACCAAATCTGCCTTTTAAGGTCATTGGGCCCCACGTCTCTGCCAGTGTGTGTCCAGGAGGCTGGTGCTCGAGAAGGAGGGCAGAGGAGGGGGAGAGAGATGCCCCTTCCAGGTGGATTTGGCCTGGCACCATCTACAGACCCAGGAGCTGGGTTCTAACCCACAGTCCCTTGGCAGATGCCTGACTGGCAGTGAATATGACACTCCTGGCCCTGCAGACCCTCACCCCAAGGCCATGAGGCAGTAAGAAATGGGTAGTCCCACCTCTGTTCCCCCAGGATCCTCACCCCAGGACCTCAGCAGACACTGTGATGCACAGCCACCCATGGTCCAGTTAGGCACCAGGATTGCTCCTGGTCTGTCCTGGAGGTGCTGATCCTATGTGGGTGGGAAAGGACCCAGGTACCCGATGTCTAGGATTCAGGGTTCACCTTCCTGCTCCCTTCCCGCCCAGGGTGCCCCACTGTCATCCTGGGCCTGTTTCTCTCCTGCTCACTGCCAGAAGCAGCATCTCAGCAGACAGCCCACAGCCTCGGCTGAGAGCCCACTCTTATGTAGTTGTAGATAATGAGCCGTGGAATGCATGGGAGAGTCGCAGGTTGACTCTAAGTCACTGGTAGAGTTTCCTTTAAGTTACTGCTGTGAGATACAGAAAGTCTGGTGGTGCATTCAGAATGCAGCATTTAGCCTTAAATGTAAAATTGCCTGGGAGGTAAGAAAAGCAGCAGGAGGGAGCAGAGTGGAGAGTCCAAAGCAGTTAACACCGAGTGTGCCAGACCCACAGCCCTCAACAGAGGCGGGAAGGCCCCCCAGAGCAAACCTAAGATGCGCTCAGTCCAAGAAGGCCTTCCCGCTACAAAGAGCACAGCGAGGTGGGGACAAACAAAGGTACACTTATTTAAATAACCCTAGGAGACAGGTGACCTAGGTGACATTAGACAGTGCACCCATTGTATTCAGCCAATGAGGCACCAGGAGAAGGACCCCTGCACACCATGGGATAGAGGCTGACGGTGGCTGCTCTGAGGGCAACTGCTCACCCAGACACCCAGTGTTGCGAGACTGTCAGTCAAAAGCCTTGCTCTCGCTCTACCTCGTGTCTCTTAGTGGATTCTCGGGTTTGGAGAGATGAGCTTGTTTCTCAGGACTTGGGGGCTCCTCCTGGATCTCTGTGGCTGTGTGCAGCGTGAACCTGGTGGAGAGCAGAGATATGCCCCACCCCACTTTGGGGGATCTGCCCTACCTGGATGTCCTGTCCCCAAAAGAGTCCATACAAACACCTGGACCATTGTCTCAGGGAGCACAGCAGAAGCAAATAAAGTCACCAGGAACCAGGTGAACTCATTCATGAGCCAAGGTAGAAAACGGGCCTTGGCGGTCAGGAATTTGGGAGGGAGAGTGTATGGGAAGGAGACGTGTCCTGGGCAGAAACTGAGTGCAGAGTCCTGGTGGGTTGTTTCTTCTCCCCCAAAAGAAATGACCAGAGACAGATGGAGCAAGAACTCAGGGTGTCCAAGAAGTCCCCAGGTATGGGGACTGAGCACACATTGAGCTCAGAGTGTAGGAAATCTCCAATAAGGGAAGCTCAGTTACAGGAACCTACCAAGGATGGTGTGTAAGAACTCGACTCCTAGGGACAGGGAAGGAAAATAGAAGGATCCCACAGGCGCAAGTCTTTTGTTTAAGATCTTCTTCCTGAGGAACTCCTGGCCTCTCCCGTTCTTTAAATATCTGCACTGACTCATCTGATCCAAAAGGTCACTCGGGTCTGATGTGGACAGCCTCCTTTACCACAGTAATTATGGCTGCCTTTAAAAAAAAAAAAGAAAAAAAAAAAAAAACTTTGATCTTTTCCTGAGCTCATGGTTTTCCTCTCGTTAGTTTTGTTTTTACTAATTGGAGCTTATCTATTTATGTTTTTTAGCTGTACATAGTTTTTTCATGCTCTCTTTATTCAAAGACCAACTATTCAAGGCTCAACTCTCAAAAGCACTGAAAAAGGAAGAGGTCTTCTCCTTTGTCGATTTCTGAGGAGGAAAACACTGGGATAGTGGGGGTAGATCTGCCCCCATGGAGGTCCAGTGGCTGCCGGAACCTTTGATTTCAGTCTCCCCAGAGCTGACAGGTTGTCCCTAATGTTCCCAATCGTACAGGTCCTTCTCATGTCTGGCTCACACTGTAAAAACCTATGACAGGCTCTATTTTAATTTCTAAAGGGTCAATTTACATTGGTAGGTGTGACAATGTCTTTGAAATTACTAACATACATATTTTCTAGGTGTCCAGCCAATCGAGAAAACATCCCTTTCTATAAAATGTTTAAAGTGTAATATCCATTGCTTTTTAAATTTTTAATTTGTTTTAATTAGTTATACATGTCTATTGAATGCATTTATGCACTTTGATAGATCATACATAGATGGGGTATAATTTATCATTTTTCTGTTGGTGTATGTTGTAGAATCACATTGGTACATAAGGTAATAATGTCTGTCTCATTCTACTGTCCTTCCTAACCCCATAACCCCTCCCCTCCCCTCCCTTCACTCCCCTCTACCTAATCTAAGGTAATTCTATTCTTCCCTAGTGATCTCACCTACCCCATTATAAATTAGCATCTGCATACCAGAGAAAACATTCGGCCTTTAGTTTTTATGGAATTGGTTAATTTAGCTTAACATGACATTTTTGACTCCATCCATTTACTGGCAAATGCCATAATTTCACTTTTCTTTAAAGCTGACTAATATTCCATTGAATATATACACCACATTCTCTTTATCCATTCATCTACTGAAGGACACTTAGGTTGGTTCCACAGTTTAGCTATTGTGAATTGAGCTGCTTTAAATACTGCAAATTGGTGCAACCACTCTGGAAAGCAGTACCGAGGTTCCTCAGAAAACTCGGGATGGAACCACCATTTGACCCAGCTATCCCACTGGACAAAAGGACAAAAGGACAAAAAAAATCAGCATATCCATTGCTTTTAAGAATTTGTCTTTGGCAGAAACAACAGACTTAGAGTGTGAATTAAACTTGTATGATACCTTGGTTTTCATGAGTAACCTAAATTAAAAATGAATAAATTAGATTTAACATAAGTGGAATAAACAATTATAAATGTGTTTATTAGAGTAGAAATCTAATCAATTTGCAAAGCTAAAATACTAAAACATCAACTACTAAATTTAAATTTAGATATTATTGTCTTCTTAAATTCCATAAGGTAAAATATACTTGGATCTATTAACTTGGTAAATGGAAAAGTTGGTAAATCTATTAAGTGTACTTTCATAAGTTGTAAATGTGCTTTCATAAGTTTGCTTTGCTTCTGGATCTAAACTAAAACAAGGTTACTAAGAATTAAAATTCTAACAAACATAATTCTATATGCAAAGAGTATAAAACATTTCAGCTCAGTTTTGATTAAAGTGTTTTAAAAAGCACAAAGTATTTCCTCTTATTAAAAAAGGAATAATTTTTCTAAGTTCAAAAATTTCATGAGGATTTTTTCAGAATATGAATTTAAGAAAGGGTATGAAACTAAAAAAAGAGATATAAGGATGTTATCAGTATAGATGTTATAGTATATTTTATTATGAAAAATTGGAAAGAAAAAGAAATGTTTGGTTGAGAAATAATTATATATATATATTTGTGTGTGTTAAAGTCCAATATTAAAAAAAAGGGCAAAACTAAGAACGTAAACAACTTGTAGAATGTCTAAGTAGGTTGCAGAAGACTTGTGAAAGATAAAGCTAAGTTTGTGCATGTGATTAAGTCGGTTATAATAAGCACAGTCAGCCAAAATTATTTAAGGGATTTTCTAAGGTTAAATTTTAATGTACTGATATGAAACAAAAATCAAAAACATTGATCTGTTATTTTTCATCAAGATAATTTCTTGTGTCCATTGGGTGTTATTTATAGGGAAATGAAATCTCAAAGGAATTATGGTTTGTGCTCATTTTAAAGTCTTTTAAATGAATCCTCCACAACTAATTAAATAAATAATAGTTATTTTCACTTATTATAATGTAGTTGCCACCATAAATCTATGGAGCTAGAGATAGGTATACATCTGAAATTAAATATGCCTGTCTGAGGCTTGTCTAAATGTTCTGTTAAATTTGTAAAATGAAAGCATATATAGGTTTACAGGCAAGATGGCCAGTAAAAGCTATTTTTTTCTATTTATGATCCTTAACACTGTTTCCTAAGTGTGTGAGATTTAAGACTGTCCTTTGCTTTTTGCTAGTGTCGCTAACCTATACAGAACTGTGATTCTAGTTATCATGCACTATGGATTCTAAACCTTATTTTAAAAGTTAAACTTAGTTAATATAAGGACCTCTGTGATTGTGACACTGTTACTGGCTTCTTTGTGTACTCATATTCTCTATGTACACAAGTCTTTTACAATGTAAAGCTGAGAAGAGCAATTTACCAAGTTGGTGTTCTCCAAACTAAAATTATCTGTAGCAAAAGTCTTCTTCAGATTTATATAAAAATAACAGATTTGTTTGGTGTTTATTTATGTCATTTAAGGTTCTGTTACTGGATAAAGGTAACCTGTTATCAGTAAATTATATATAATATTTTATGTTGTTTTTTACCCTGGGATGGAAATGTACATGCATTTTTGAAAGATAATGAGGAGAAGCCTGAGTTTAAGGTTGACAATGTGGAACATGGAAATGTTTTTACATTTTTTTAATGAAAATGAGTTAGGAGCTCTCGCAGCTTTGTTTGATTCGTGATGCAGACACAGTGTTGAACTATGCCATTTGTCAAGAGCACAGCACCTGAGATAAGGCTCTGCCCCTCACCCTACTCCATGTCAGCATGGCTCCAAGGAAGGCTGACTTATGCTCACTTAAAGTTATGTTCAAAAGATAGACTTATTATAAGGATTACTGTGACCTCAAAAGGAACAAGGGATATGATACAAAACTAAGTAAAGAAAGCTTGGGTAAATTATAAAAAGTATTTAAGGTTGCAAACAAATTTTAAAAGAAAGTAAAATTTGTAAAGAATCCATATGTGATAGAGTTGATAAATTTATGGATCTTTGTGGAGGCAAAATAGATATCAAAAATACATCAATCATATTATATATATATATATATATATATATATATATATATATATATATATATATATAATGTTTATTGGTTGAAAGCTATTATACAAATTTAATATGTTTTTGCTCCTTGTTAACTTATTTTGTATTTTCCTTGTAAAACTTTACAACTTCTCCTTGCTAGTGTTTTGCCTTTCAGAACAACGTGTGTTTGTTTCAGGTAATATGCCATCAGCTATAAGACAGACAGGACATTAGGGTGACTTCCGGTACTGATGCTGACCCTCATTAAATGGAGGGTGAACTGTAAGATCATAGACACAGAGTTAAAGCCCAGTACTCCTACTTCAGGACTGTGAAACCAGTCTTCTGGATGTTTAAATCCAAAACTTAGAGACAGAAGCCAAGGAAGGAAAATGGCCAAGTAAAACTCAGACAGTATTTTGGCCCTTGCCCTCGAGGCTCAGCCAGGATCCAGGGACCCCTCTAAGGGTCCCACATCTCCAGTGGGTCACCCAACCTCCCCATCAGAGGGATTGAGAGGACCCTAGAGAATCAGTGCACCTTCGGCCCAGAGAAGGATCAGGGCTAGAGGAAATGTCCCTGATGCTTCCAAGGGGAGCCACACATGGTCAGCCAGACCCTGACCCGTCCTGGCAGATGGCACAACGGTAGGAATAAGCCAAAGGAGCCAAGAGTCTTCTCACGAGTTCCCAAGAGCCATTCCTGGCCAGTCTCAGCTGACTCTTAATAACAATTAAACCAATTTGGCCTTAAACACCTGGCAGGAGAATGTAACAGAACACAGCCACCATGGACATTTAAAAGTTAACACAATGGTCCTGTATTGTTAATTGAGATGTATATATATGTCAGTCCTCCCCAAAGTAAGTAAAACTGGGAGTTTAGAAAGAAAGGATTTTTATGCAGGAGTGCCTGATAAATCTCACACAAAGATCTGTGAGAGTCACAAGTTTGTTTTGAGTCCATTTGAGACCTACAAATCTTCCTACCCTCCTCCGTGGGCAGATTGATATGTTTCTGGTTTTTTGTTTTGTTGTTTGTTTGTTTTTACTACTGTGATTACTTAGCTCTATATTATTATGAGCTGCTATATGGGCTCCTTTTTTTGAGAAAAACTACAGAATTCCCTACCATGGAAACTAAAGACCAATTTCTGAAAGAATATTTGCTCGGGCTATGTTCCACTTTACCACCAATCAAGGTAAAGGGCTCCTTGCTCAGGCTCCTCCGCTAGGGTTTGTAGTCACCACCTCCAGCTTGCTAACTTGGTTTTAATCAAGACCTAGAAAGAAGACAAGCATCAACTGAGTTGGGAAGGGTCCTACCGAGGGCTCCTGACCTAGGCAGCTCTACAAACTGCTAAAAACATGACCCTGGGTGGTTTCCATCTTGAAAAGTTAATATGGCAAGGATGGGTGGCCATACCAAAGGGTACGGGAGCAAAAATGCAAAGGAGACCCCAGGTTATCCAAAGAAAAAGAGGGGACTTGTGAGAGAGAGAGAGAGTCTGGTGGTTCATTTTCCAGATACAGCACTTAGCCTTGAATGTCAAATTGGGATGTAAGGAAAGCAGCAGGAGAGGGCAGAGTGGAAAGCTAAAAGCAGGTAACACTGGAGTGTGACAGGTCAATGGCCCTGACAAGCAGGAGGTGGGGGAAGGGCCAGCCTGACTGGCAGAGACAAACCTAAGATGCTCTCAGCCCAGGAGAACAAAGGCAGGTGAGGACAACTAAAGGCTTACTTCTTCAAAGAACCCAGTCGGACACAGTAAGACCTAGGTGACATTTGGGGAGACTGAACACCCTGAGGAGGAACCAGGTAGGGACCCTGGGACTCTGGGGAATAAAACTGACTGTGACTGCCCTGGGCCTGCCTGCCACCCAGACACCCATCATGCAGGACCCTCAGTATAAAGCCTGGCTTTTGTCTCTTAGTTCATTGTTTGGGTTTGGGTAGGTGAGCGAGTTTCTCACACTCCCAGAGCAGATGAGTAATACCTCCCAGCAGATGATAACCCGTAGGAAAGCTCTGGGTACACAGACCTGGAGAGTAAGCAAATAGAAGGAAAATGAGTTAATTGGAGAAATTCTTCAAGAAAAGGGGATTTATGGGACCACAAAGGTCAAGATAGAACTAGAAGCCATGGCCCCACGTGCCTCTTTCTGTCTCAGAAAGGGGGATCCTTTAGTGGGACAGGCACACTAGGAGAACTCCTGACTAGTACTGACCCCAGGACGGATTGACCTGTAGATGAGGCCCCCTGGAGAGGACCAGCTAAGGTCACCAACTCCACCACCTGGCAAAGTGAAGGAGAACCTGGTTACCTGATGGGCAGAATGCAGAATGTGGTCCCTGCCCCTCCGGCGCGCATCCCAGTCACACGTGTGGGAACAGCACTGGGTCCTTGGGGGTTCTCTGCTTGGTGACCACCTGCTCTCTCTCTCCAGAGTGCTTTCTGCTTGAGCCTCACTTTACCTTCACCTTCATTTCACTTTACTTTCTCCCATAATGAAGTTCTCTTGGGTGGCTTTTGGTGTCTGACTTTAAATCTGAATTTCTTTGGTGGGAACATAAGGAACCAGGATTGAGCTTTAGCCTCCCACACCCCGTGACCCTCACCTGCTTCCACCGTGGGTTCAAGACCACAAAACCATCCAATTAATGTCAAGACTGCCTAAGAAGGCTCAGATTTTGTTGCAAGTGTAATTAACCAATTACACGGAATCCCCATTACTTAATTTTCTCACAGAGCAGTAAGAGCTAACACTCAGGCGTCTGCTTGTGAGCTTGTTTTTACATGTATTAATTCACCTAATCCTCCCCACTTGTGACTCTATGGGGCCACAATTTTAGTACTTTTTTAAGGTAATGCCATTTAAACATCAAAATGTTACGTGTATGTTAAGACTTTGTAAAGCATAGAACTGGACCTCAGGAGAACTGGAGTGTGGGGTTCACATTTCAAACCACAGCACTAATCTGCCTTCCCTGTACCTCCTCAAAGATATGGCATCCAGTCCTAAGGTAGCCAGAAATGCCACTTCCTGCTAAGCCCCCGCTCTCTGGACACCACAGGTGAAGCCCATGAGCCAGAGGACAGCACTGCTTCACTGAGACCTGCTCCTGTGCCTTGTAGCTGCTCCATGACATTTACTTAGTAGATATCATACATAGAGAGCCCAAAACTGGGGAAGGGAACTCAAAAAGGATTCTCTCATGAGGAACTAATTAAACCCAAGTGTGGTAGCCAGAATCAAGTCCCCCAAGAAGCTCACATGTCATCTCAGAAATAGTGGCGAGGGCACTGTCCAGACCCAGGGGAAGGGAGGGAGCACCTGGTGTATGCTGGGTCCTTCCAACAAAGCATCTCACTTAATCCAGCATGGTAGCCCCTGGGGCGCCATTGTTACTCCCATGAGGAGGCCCAGAAAGGCCTAGTTACCTGCCCAATATCACACAGCTAAGGGTGACAGAGCAGGACTGGAAGCCAAGTCTGTTTGATCTTCTCCAGGGGAGAAGGAGAGGGCCTGCAGCTCCCTCAGACTTTGGTGAGGGACAGTCTCACATACCACAGTCATTTTCAGATTCTACTGTCTAGATACCACCACAAAACCAAGGTGTTAGAGTGAACAGAGAAAGAAAGCAGCAGAGCTGGGGCATCTGGCAGGACTCCTGGCCCCACAGAACTTCCTGCTCTTGCAGGAAGCAGACCCAGTCATTAGGAGAAACACTGATCCATACCAGCCATCTGTGGGCATCCCGTCCCACCTCAGAGACTGGGCTCAATAGCGTAATTTCCCTTCAGCCTAAGATCAACCAGGTCCGTGAGCTGTCGGATCATATTGCAGATGATGCCATTCATACGTCATAGAGATGTGACATGAGAATTGATTGATTAATCATGTGAATGGATTATACTTGATCAGTGCCTCTGTGTGTGGGATCTTGTGGGATCTGTTGTTTGGTTTTTCTACAATAAAAAGATGGTATAATGCTCCCATGTAGTGTCCAAGTAATTTCAAATGTGCATTCAAACACCAAAACTTTAAATTCAGTCATGTCAACTTTCTTCAATTCACATTCACATTTACTGTAGACCACAGCATGACCTGGAAGTCAAGCATCTGGAGAGACAAGGGATTGGCCTGCAGTCACTGTGGGCCTTGCTCTGGGATCCCATCCTCCCCGGTTTGGGTACTGGGAATTTAGTATACCTGACAGCTTCTCCTCTCACACACATTGCTATCATCTGAATGCTTGTGTTCCCCTAACAGCAGTCAGAATTCACTAACCTGAGCCTCCCAAATGGATGTCCAGTGGCTGGAAGTTTCTAGAAGGTTCTTAGTGAGCTTTGGAGATTCCCTCCTAACTAGAAGCAACAATTATTTGAGCTTCAATTATTTACACACTAGGTCAAACATCTTTCATAAGTTCTTGCTCCTTTTTTGGCAAAACCTCCAATTATACAGTAAATACAGATTCCTGTCTGTAATTACTGCAGCTTGGGATAAGGAATTATTACTGGACCAGAATTTTAATTCATGAAAACAAGTTCAAAGTTCAGTATCTGAGGAGAGTAGCATCCAGGGTTACCTCCTGCAGGGCTCCAGGGTGGTCCAGATGTGCAAAAGGGAGGCCAGGAAGTCGGTTGGGTAAATTAACACCTGTGAAGCTGGTGATGATGCCAAGCACAGCCAAAACTCGTGGAACAAATTTCTAGCCTGAAACTTCACTCCTCATGACCCAAAAGGAAAATACAAGACACAAAAACTATGTTGGACAATTCTCAAGACTGTCAGCTGATGTGATATGTTCACCAGACCCTGGCTACTTCATAGCCTATTAAAGTTTCACCTCACTATGGCATGACAGCATCTGCTCAAAGAGTCTCCTGATACAAGCCAGGTGAGGTGACTGATGGGGCTTTTGGGATGGGACATCTTAAACAGAGCTGTGTGCCCAGGTCCTCTCAACTATGAGACTTTTGAGAGGAGGTGAATCACCTGCTCCCCACGCCACACATCCAACCACAAAGTTCAAGCAGATGTAGAACAATCCTCATAGACATTCCTATGCAAAAGGAAGGACATGAGAGCCCTGAAGGAGCCACCGGCCCATAGCCACTCTGGCTTACAGCCAGGAACACCATGGAAGTTCCTTGATTGAGACTTGATCAATCCTCCCCAGCCCCAGGTGCCACCCTTGATGGAGAAGATGAGAAGAAAGCAAGCATTTGTGTCTGTGTGGCTCTCTCAGCATGCCCCCTGTCAATTTGAGGGACACAACTGCTGTATTGATTGGATGCTGCCTCTATCCTTTTAAATTCAAGATGACAGTGTATCCATAGGTATAATTCCCTCCAGCTCTGGATGGACCTCCTGTGAATACCACAGAGGTTCACTCCATTAAGTAAGAGCTGCAAACATCAACATCTCTTACTTAAGCCATAATCCCATAAGCTTCCTAGAAACCCTGTGATTTGACTAAGAGATGGATGCTCAATCCCTCTGATGGGCCTTTTGTGTGATGCGCAGTCCTCTCCAGTACCATGTTTGTGCTTTCCAAGGTCATTACTAATGTTCTTACAGCCAGACCCTCAGGTCATCGCTAAGCAGTCTTTTCCTGGTAGTGCCCTGCATTTTTCCCATGCTCGGGGGCCATTTTAATGCTACCATTCTTTGTCAGCAGGAGGCTGAGAATTTTACAAACCATCGAGTCCTGGCTTCCTTTTTAAACAGTCCTTTCCTGATTTGTCTCTTGTCCCATATGTTTTCCAATCCACAGCACCTTCAGCACGATGCTCAGGATCGGCCAAGCACAGTAGTCACATCTCTACTCTCCGTATTCCCACGGGTGAGGGCAATACTGAGTTCCTGCAGAGATGCAACAGGACTCCCTCTGCCAGCTTCCCAAGACATGTTTCCCACATTCTCCTGAACTCTCAGTACCCAGAAGCAGATGCCTCTTCCAAGACCACCACAATCCACCAAGGCCACCTTGGCTTTCTCTAATATGCTACTCGGAATGCCCCTGCCTCTGAGCCCTGCTCACTTCTAAGCTACTCCCAAATTCCTGTGCTTCTACTATGAAAGCTCGTTTTTTTTATTGTTTCAAAAAAAGTTATCTCAAATCATAATGGCTTAGAAAAGCAGATATGCCTCAAACCCTCACTGATGGGACACCTTCACCAGTTGTCTGTGGCCCAAGATCTTATACACGGCTGCTGTCAGTCCGTCATCCAGGGCTGCAGTCACCCAAGACTTGGCTACAGAAGATAATCTGCTCATGAAGAAGCTCATGATGGAGGGAAATGGGGTCTCTAGAGGAAGGGCAGTGAGGCCAGCCAGCAGCCATGCACAATTCAAACCTGCCCGGAAATGGAGCTGGAAGTCACTCTTGGAGGAGGTTTGGGCACTGGGAGGAATTCAGGCTGCCTCAGATGTTGTGACAAATAAAAATCAAATAAAAGGACACTTTAGAATGAGAGGAAAACAATAAGGGGAGTAAAGGGAGCTTCCACCCACATGTCCCAGAGCCCCTGTCAGCAGATCCCTTCCTCCCTCCCTCCAGGGCTGAGGCTGTGCTGGCCTGAGACTTGGGCTGTTCCCACAGCATGAGAGGCACAGAGTATAAAATAAGTTTTCCTGAAGATAGTGCCAGGTGGGGGCCAGGAGGAAAGAGATACACACTGACTGGGTAACTTGAAGACAGATAGATAAAGGATGCTTTAAAAGGCAAGAAGAATATTTAGTATGACCAGAATGGGTAGCATATCAGGGGCAGTGTGAGCAGAGAGGTTAGCTGTCTCCTGTGCTGCAAGATGGAAGGGTAGGTGAGAGAAGGCTGGTCACATGCACAGGACCATTAGACAGAAACTGTGGCCTTTGGTGGGGGGGTCTGGAATATCTCCTGAGGACCGTGCACTGGGGAAATACCTGAGTTCCACCCTTTCAACCTCTGTTCTCCTGGACGTGTCTCCAGGACACACCAAACAGGGAGCCAGAGGACATAGATGCTCATGGTGCAATCCAAACATTGGCGTCTCTGGGCACAAGGAGAGCAAGAGGATGCAGAACAATCTTGATGGGGTTAGAGCATACCCAGCACCCCCTGTGAGTGGGAAACACAGGAGCCCCATGGGGAGGCCCAGAAGTCACTTCCTGCCCTTCTAGTGGCAGGACTATCATAGGCTGAGCCTGAGCTCAGCACAGGGCCAGGTCCCCCAAGCAGTCCTTCTACCCAGGATTCGGGCCCCTCCTGACAGGACCACTCCCTGCCAGAGGGGAGTTGCAGAGATGAGCAGGCTTCATTGCTCCACCCAGGCTTACCTGTCAGATAAATCACACTCTCCCAGGGCAGGAGGGAGGGTCGGGAGAAGATGCCAAAGGACCTGACTATTCTCAGGACAGATGGAAAGATGCTTGTCCCAGCACAGAGGCACATTCTGGGTCCACCATTCTCCACCAAAGGCATGCAAGGTAAGGTGCTGAGGATGCGGAGGTACAGTCATGGTTCACTTTGAGAACATCTTACTTCCCATCAGCAGAGGGTAAAGTGCCTAGAGCAGTCAGCCACACAGGCTTCCAGAGGCCATCAGGAATTCAGACCAAGAAGGGGCAGGAGATCCATGCTCCCGACGCATCTCACTCCAGGACAGGTCAGCAGGGTCACCTGCTCTGAGCTGCATCTCTCTCATTTTCCCAACAGAGACTATGAGGGAAATCTGAATAAGCCTAATTGTGCATCATGTTACCACCATAGAGGGGAAATCTATTTTTTTTAAATAGACATCCAGAGAAAAAGTCACAAAAATTATAATGGTTAACAGTGCCAGAATCAGGGCATAGGGGAAGGGGATAGTTTCTTTCTTTTTTGACACGATAGTAAACAATTTTGCCAATGAGCTTATCTTGCTTTTGCAACCTAAAATAAATAAATAAATAAAACAATTAAATAAATAGTTCTCACATCCTTAAATTTTATTTGCCATCTGGGAAGCTTAATGAAGCGTCCAGCAACAGCAGTTTCCCTGAGATTCGGGTCCCCGGGGGAGCTGCTGAAATGCCCCCTGAATATACATAATAAGATATGAGTGGTCACCTCAAGCAATAGGGAGCACTCAAGTTCAAACCCCTGAATTCCATGGAGGATTTTGAATAGGCTGCTGTTCTTGATCAACCATGTAAGTTGTGTAGTGATTTCCTGAATTCTCTTTCCTTTATGAGCTGCGACCTCAAACTTGACCATTTTAACAAAATCCCCAGGAATTTAAAAGATACTGAGGAATCCAGCCCACACAACAGCTCTTGAGCAATTAAATTTGTAACCACAAGATGACAACTCCAGCCAGGTGTGACCTTAACTGAGAAGCATTTCATTACCCCAACTGTGATAATTATTCTCTCAGTAATGTGCTCAAATTATGCAAACAGACTAACATAAAGTGTAAGAAGTGAAAATGGAAAAACAGCCACCTCTATTTCCTTCCTAATGAGTTCTGCTAGAGACTTCTGTGCCGGAGCCAAAGGCAGGGGGGTTTCTTGAGACAGTCGAGCTCTATGCTCTCCAAGTTGTGGATCAAGACCTAGCAGCAGGCTAGGAGACAGTCTGGTATGTTGCCATCAGCCTTTATAAAAACATGAAATAGATTTCCAGTGTCAGCTCTGACATGACTATAACTTGGTAGTCTTCACCTCCATCCTTACACAAGTGAAAGCTGAACAAAGGGAACATCAATAACTTTTCCTCAGTCTATCAGAGAACTGAGGTTTCAGGGAACTCGACCCTGAGGCCAGTGCAGGCAGGTACATCAGAAGCTGCAACTGAGATCTGTTTGCCTTGAGCAGAAGACCTTGGTGCACAGGCTGGGAGAAAGACTTCAGTGGTCATCATGGTGGCTGCTGTGGACTAATGTGAGAGTCAGAGCTCCTGGGAATACAGGAGGGAAGACATCTTTCCATGGATTTCACTGTCAACAGTCCCTCCAGAATCTGATGGTGAAAATCAGAGGAAAGCCCCCTGGTGGTTTGGAAGTCAGAGAGAAGGAATAATCATTGTAGAATATTCCCAGAATGTTCTCCATAACAAACTGCTCTTCAGGAAAAAAAAAAATTTCCAAAGTCTATTCCTAGTGGAAAAAGGATGTGTCTCCCATGCCAGCCCCCTAAGATCTGGAAGGAGACAAGGATTACTCTTCTCTTCATGTCTACTCAACATTGTACTTGAAGTCCTAGGCAAGGTAATATGACAAGAAAAACCCTAAAGAAAACATTGTTGTATATGCAAACAAACAAACAATAAGAATCAACAATGCTTTAGTGATTATAATAAAGCTGCAGGAGATAAGGTTCACACACAAAAGCAAATTGCTTTTACATATTCCAGCAATGAAAAAATTGGATTTTGAAATTTAAAATACATTATTTACTTTAGCACCTCAAAATGAAACACTTAGGAACAAATCTAAATAAATAAATGAGATATGTATGAGGAAAACTATAAAATTCTCATAAAAGAAATGAAAGAAGAACTAAATGAATGAAGCTAGAGTTCATGCTCATGGATAGGAAAATAATGTTATTGTGATATAAATTCTTCTCAATTTGATTTGTAGATTCAAGGCAATTCCAATCAAAATCCTATAAAATTGTTTGTGGAAATTGATAATTTTTTTCTAAATTTATATGAAAATATTCAGAATGCCTGACACAATGCTGAGAATAATAGTCAGAGGACTGACACTTCTCCACTTCAAGACTTACCATATGACTATAGTAATCAAGCAGTATGACAAAAGACTAAGAAAATGACAATGGAACAGAGTTAGAACCAAGCAATAGATCTATATAAATGTAATCAGCTGATTTTTTTTATAAAGGAGAAGAAATTATTTAATGGAGAGAGTCTTTTCAACACATGGTGCTGGATCACCTGGACATATACCTTCAAGGAATGAATGTGGACACTGACCTAAGACCTTGCACAAAACTCAACTTGAAATGATTCCCAACATAAATTTAAAACACAAAACCATAAAAAAGTACTTTCAGTAAAAGAAGATAACAGAGAAGATTATCTAAGCAGCCTTGGGCCTGATGAATTTTCAGATATGAAAAGAAAAACACAATCCTTGAAAGAAATTTTAAGTTGAACTTCACTAAAATCCATGTGACAGTGTTCAAATAATGAAAAGATAATCAGAGACTTAGAGAAAATATTTTGAAATCCATATTTTGAAACCCATATCTAATTAAACAGTTTTATCCAAAATATTCAAAGAACACTTCACATTCATCAAAAAGATCAAAGAGTATAATTAAAATATGGTCAAAGGACCTGAGTAGGAACCTTAGTAAAAAGGAAACGTAGGTGGCCAGTAAGCTTATGAAAAGAAGTTCAACACACTGAAGTGGGAAAAAGTCCTAAAAGCTGTGGACTGTTATGGGTTGAGTTGTGTCCTCCAAAAATAATAAGTTGAAGTCCTGCCCCTCAGCAGCCCACAGTGTGACCTTTGGAGACGTGGTCTTTGTAGCAGTAATCAGTCATTTCAATGAGATCATTAGGGTAGGTCATGATCTCATACAACACAGAGACGGACACACAGAAGGGAGATGATGTGAAGACAGCCCTACCATGGTGACATTATCTACAAGCTAAGGACCATGTGAGGCTACCAGCAGCTAGGAAAGGCAGGGACGAGAACCCTCCCTGGAGCCTTCAGGGGGAGCATGGTCCTGCTGACACCTTGGTTTCAGATTTCTGGCCTCCAGAACTGTGAGACAACAAATTCCTGGTGTCCTAAGCCTGTGGCGTGTCATTAGAGAAGTTCTGGACAACTGACACAAACACTGTGGCTGCCCAGAATGCAGAGTGACAGCCACTCTGACTCAGCACTGACAGAAATACAGAAGGTTCTCTCCATTGTGGAAGAAATTTCGGCAGGTTCTCACAAATATATTATTAATAGGCAAACATCAATCATGCTCCAAGGTGTTCACCCAACTGATTTGAAGTGCTATATTCACGAATTCACCACCTGTGAATACTTGTAGAAGCTTCCTTCATAATTGTCCAAAATCAGGAGAAGCAGACAACACAAGAAAGTACAATAAGTTACTATAATTCATACAACAGATGTATTCAGAAGGAAGTGAGATCTCAAACACATAGGTACATCTCAAAACACACAGGCAAATCACATGGTTGTGAATTTATTGCTATCCAAGTAAGAATTGAAGAATTAAGCAGATGGATGATTCCAGGAGCCAAGTTTCTCACTGTTGGGATGGAAAGTTGCAGATAATGGAGGGAAAAAGGGGAGAATGGTTGATGTAGCAATGGGTTAGAGCTGGGCCCAAGAGTATGGGCTCAGGCTTACCTTAATACAAACACCAGTAGCTGCTTCTAGAAATGTCTGTAGGTATGTATACATGCATGGTTAATATGCATATGTGTATTTCCTTCCCTTGCCAGTCAAGAGGCTGAGAAGCAATGACTTCCAGCAACAATGAGCAAACCTAATGCTCATGGTGTGGTTTCTAATACCATTCTCCAGGAGAGCAAACCAAGTTCCCCTGGAGAAGGCCAGATCCTAGGACTTGGGCAGGATAGATGTAAAATGAACATGGACCCTCTTGCATTACATGAAGGAAGTGTTTTGAGTAAATAAAACAATAATTACACTATGAGGTAATGTCAAAGCAATATTCGGGAAACAATGGAAAGTGCTCTCAATGTTCAAAGCTGGAACAATTTAAGCAACAAAATATTATCCAAAATATAAAATAAATATCCACTTGCCCCCAAATATAAAATAAATATACATTTACCTATACTGGCATAATTAGAAATTGAATAGGTAAATAAATGGAGGAGAAAATGTATCATTTAGAAGAATTCTTAATAGTTTAAGTATGCACTTCACCCTCAAAAATGGGAAGTGGGTGTGGATGGGAACCTCATTCCAAAGAGTAAAGCATAGAAAGGGAAAGGAAAAGTCACTTTATACTAGAGGAAGTTTAAAAATGCTATCTTAGTCAGATGATTGAGGATGGCATCCATAGTGATAAGACATGATTATGTTTTGTGCCCTGAGTTCAACGTGATGGGAGGGGCACTTTACCCCTGTGGCCTTCCATATGTAACCTCATCTAACCAAGAAAAAGCAATCATATGAAACCTACTAGACGTGAGACTGGACACAACCAGTCTTGGACAGTCTACCAAGCACACAATCAGTGCTCCTAAGCTTTAGATGCTGTCAAGAACAGAGAAGATCTGAGATACTGTCACAGCCAAGAGAAGGGGTGTGTGGGATCTGCCGACACCAGTTTGAAATTGTTTTGTAAATGTAAACTACTTTTAAAATAAAAGAATACTTCTAAAGTACACACACTTGAATGATTTTTCTGGAAAACTGTTGCCCCCATGATCATTCCAGATGATGATGCTGAATATAGACTCAGGTGATTCTCTATCCATCATCCCAGATCCCAGCTACATCCCTGGCTCAGCTGCGATATGAAATTCATTTTCAGAGCTTCTCAGAATCTCAGCATCATTCTCTTCTCTTCCTGGAGAAAGATCAACACGCTGTCTTCACTACTGATTTTGAAGCTTGATCTCCAATTTCAGCACGACCAAGGTTTCCAGTAGTTGGTGCATAACTGATGGAGTCATCCCTCCAAGGGAAGGAAATGTGGCAGGAGGAATATGAGATGACATCTGAGGACAGAGGGAAAAGTCAATTGGTAGAACCGGAAAGCCACATGCTTTGTGATGTGATGTCACGATGAGGTCCATTCTCGGCTTTCTGTACTTGGCCATCCAGGTAAGACGGTTGCTTCCATGTGTGTGCATGGGCTGAATTCCTGACTATCATCCTTGAACCAAGCACCTGACAGAGGTAAAGAGAAAGCCTCACTTTCTACACTCACCTTGCTCCAAGAGTGAGCGACCTCCTGAGGAAGAGACCATGTTATGTCTTGGATGTGAGGTGTCCCCCAAAAGCTCACGTGTGAGACAACACAAAAAGGTTCAGAGGAGAATTGATTGGGCTGTAAGACTCTTAACCCAATCAGCGATTTACTCCCCTGATAGGGATTCACTGAGTGGTAACTGAAGTGGTGGCTGGAGGAGGTGGGAATCCAGGCATGGCTTTGGGTACATATTTGTATCTGGAGAGTGGAGATTCTCTCTGCCTCCTGGTCACCATGATGGAAGCTGTCTTCCACCACCCTCTCCCACCATGATGTTCAGCCTCACCTCAAGCCCTGAGGAATCAAGTCAGCCATCTATGAACTGAGACATCTGAAACCGTGAGCCCTCAAATAAACTTCTCCTCCTCTACAGTTGTCCTGGTCAGATCTTTGAGTCATGGCAACAAAATAGCTGACTAAAGCAGACTACATCCTGATCCCAGTCACTGAGGCCAGGATTACTCCAGGTGGCCTGTTCGCCACCCCGTGCCTTGTATTCTGAAGGTGCATCTCCCAGTCCTGGGGCAGAGACGAGGCCCCCATGGAGACCAGCTCCAGGGTCTCTGAGATCCCTCACCCAGGTCTGTCCTCACTTTCCTACCCCCAAACTCACAAAGGGAAAATCAAATGGTCTTCAAAAGGTTTGTCTTCGATTTCCTTCCAAATTCCTTCAGGTTATTTGGCATAATTTGGCTTTATTGGTAAAAAGATTTTTTTGAAACATCCAGTGTCTGCCTTTAAACAAGCACACGTCTCTCCCTGGCTGCTGTATGTATAGCACATCTTAAGTGGAAATTTGGGTACACTGACAAACACGAGGCATTTTCATCAACTTTGAACACAAAACGTGGAGAACATTTGAGAAAAAACTTCCAAAACTCATTCTCTTTGGAAGCTGCTGTCTGCTCCTGAAACCGGGGAGAAGTGACAGAAATATTTTTAATTCAAATTCCTGCGCCGTCTCCTCTGGAAAGACAGACGAGTGGCTTCTCTGCTTCTCAGCGGTGCAGACTGCTTCTCCACAGAATATCCCAGGGCTTGAGCTCAGCAGAGTGAAGCAAATGCCAAGGCAGAACGCACAGCTCTGTCTCCAGCTTTCACAATGGAAAGGAGTCGGGGTTTGTAACAAATCCACTGATGATGGGATCCCGTGTCCCTGGAGACTGCAGCCCTCTATCAAGATCAGTGAGAAGAGATACTCCTAATAATCACATCAGCAGGGGATTCGCTGGGGAAATAGTTCCAAATCTCAAGTGTTTTAAAAAATGCATGGATCAGACTCTAGGTCACCAACACCCTCCCTAGTTTTCATCTATTAAAAAAAAAAAAAAGAATTTCATCAGCTCAGAAAGCTCTCGAGACCCTGAATGCACCTTGCCTACATCCCTTTCTGCACTCCCAGAGAGCTGCTCCGTGCCCAGTGTTCAACAGCAACATGGTCTCGCGGTAGCCTGGGGGTGAGCTCATGGGTGTTGGGATGATTCACTCTCCAGCTAGGCCTATCTTTGTGAAGACTTGCAAAAGCTGGCATTAAGAGAATTAATAAATGTGGTGATAGTTACAGTCCACACAGATTCTCCTCTTGCTTTAAACATTAGCTCTCCTGGTTCACGACATCCTATTTGCTTATGGATCATGGGTTGTAAGAGTTTAGCTCAAAGGATATTCTTAACGTGGGGTGGTGCGGAATTAGAAAGCTGTGTTGCATAGGCATGAGAAATGTGAAGCCAAAATGTTAGGTTTGCATTGGAGATTAGCAAGAGAAGAGTGACATTTTCTGTTCATGTTAAAAAGAAGATTATTGCCCCTCCCCCTATGCCGGCAAGGTAGGCGGGCCTGCGACCCACCGGCAGAAGAAGAGCAGCGGCCTGCTGAGAGACAGAGCCGCCCCCTCCCCCTGCGCCGGCAAGGTAGAGGGAACTGTGACCACCCACAGAGCAGGCCCAGCGCCTGCTGAGGGGCAGAGTCGCCCCCCCACCCCCTGCCCTGCCAGGTAGGCGGAACTGTGACCACCGACAGAAAAGGCCCAGTGGCCCGCGAGGGGCAGAGCTGCCAATCCACTCCTGCAAGGTAGCGAGCCTGCGACCCACGGCAGAAGCAGGCGCCAGCGGCCTGCTGAGAGGCAGAGCGCCCCCTCCCCCCGCGCCTGCAAGGTAGACGGAACTGTGACCACCATCAGAACAGGCCAGACCTGCAACCGACAGACAGAACAGGCCCAGTGGCCTGAGGAAGGGTTAGAGCACCCCCCCCCCCCGCGCCTGCAAGGTAGGCGGACCTGCGACCCACTGGCAGAACAGCCCCAGAGGCCTGCAGAGGGGCAGTGCCGCTGCCTGGCCTGCAAAGTAGGCAGAACTGCGACCACTACAGAACAAGCCTAGCGGCCCGCAGAGGGACAGAGCCGCCGCCCGCGCCTGCAAGGTAGGTGGACCTGCTACCGACCGAGCAGAGCAGGCCCAGCGGCCTGCCGGCGTGGTAGGCACATTGCCACAATTGGAGGAGGGGCAGAGCCGCCGCCCTGCGCCTGCGAGGGAGACTTTGCAACTATACAAGACCAATATAAATATATAGGGGGAAAATTCAATAGCACAACAGTTTCACCAAGTAGAAAGGAACGCGAAACAGTATGAAGAGACAAGGAAAGAAAGGACCACAAGCAATGCAGGTCAACTCAACGTTAGAAGAGGTAATAGCTGCAGCAGATGGAATGTCAGATAAAGAATTCAGGATATACATGCTTCAGATGATCTGGAGTCTCAAGGAAGACATCAGACAGCAAAATCAGACAATGAAAGATCACTTCAACAATGAATTACATAAACAAATCCAAGAAGCAAAAGATCAACTATACAGGGAGATAGAGGTTATAAAAAACAAACAACAGAAATCCTAGAAATGCAGGAAGCAATAAACCAACTTAAAAACTCAATGGAGAATACTACCAGCAGAGTAGAACACTTAGAAGATAGAACATCAGACAATGAAGACAAAGTATTTCAACTTGAAAAGAACATAGACATCTCAGCAAGACTGTTAAGAAACCATGAGCAGAACATCCAAGAAATATGGGATAACATCAAGAGACCAAACTTAAGAGTCATTGGGATACAGGAAGGGACAGAGTTTCAAACCAAAGGAATGAGCAATCTATTCAATGAAATAATACGAGAAAACTTCCCAGACTTGAAGAATGAGACAGAATCCCAAATCCTAGAAGCCTACAGGACGCCGAATGTGCAAAATCATAAGAGACCCACACCTAGACACATTATAATGAAGATGCCCAACATACAGAATAAGGAGAGAATTTTAAAAGCTACAAGAGAAAGGAAGCAGATTACATTTAGGGGTAAGCCAATCAGGATAACAGCTGATCTTTCAACACAGACTCTGAAAGCTAGAAGATCCTGGAATAACATATTTCAAACACTGAAAGAAAATGGGTTCCAACCAAGAATTGTGTTTCCAGCGAAATTAAGCTTCAGGATGGAGATGAAATTAAAACCTTCCACGATAAACAAAAGTTAAAAGAATTTGCAGCTAGAAAACCATCTCTTCAAAACATCCTTGGCAAAACATTACAGGAAGAGGAAATGGAAAATAACAATGAAAACCAACAGTGGGAGGTAGGACAGTAAAGGGGGGAAAATAATCAAAGAGGAAAACAAACCATGTTTAGTAACAGAAATAAACAAATATGGCTGGAAGAACAACCCATATCTCAATAATAACCCTAAATGTTAATGGCTTAAACTCACCAATTAAGAGACACAGGCTAGTAGAATGGATCACAAAACAAGACCCAACAATATGCTGCCTACAGGAGACGCATTTGATAGGAAAAGACATACATAGGCTGAAGGTGAAAGGTTGGGAAAAATCATATCACTCATATGGACTTCGGAAACAAGCAGGTGTGTCCATACTCATATCAAATAAAATAGATTTCAAGCCAAAGTTAATCAAAAGGGATAAAGAGGGACACTACATACTGCTCAAGGGAACCATACACCAACAAGACATAACAATCATAAATATATATGCCCCAAACAATGGTGCAGCTATGTTCATCAAACAAACTCTTCTCAAGTTCAAGAGTCTAATAGACCACCATACAATAATCATGGGAGACTTCAACACACCTCTCTCGACCACTGGACAGATCTTCCAAACAAAAGTTGAATAAGGAAACTATAGAACTCAATAACACAATTAATAACCTAGACTTAATTGACATATATAGAATATACCACCCAACATCAAGCAGTTACACTTTTTTCTCAGCAGCACATGGATCCTTCTCAAAAATAGATCATATATTATGTCACAGGGCAACTCTTAGACAATATAAAGGAGTAGAGATAATACCATGCATCTTATCTGATCATCCCAGTGGCTTATGGATGTGTCTGTGACTGAAATTGGCCTTTGATTTCCTTTTGCAGAGAAGGCAGGTGTGCAAGAGAAACCTGTTCCCAGGGTTTACTCTTAGTTGATGTCAGGAAAAATGGTAACACGAGTGGAGAGCTTGAGAAGGCATCCACCAGCATCTAGGAGCCAGAGAAAATGCATAGGCTGCTCCCAAAGGCGCCTCCCTGAATCCCCACTCTCTCCTTCCCTCCCACCCCTGGCCTTGCAGAGCCTCAGCCCATATGGCTCTTTCCAGTCTGCCTGTCACCCAAATGCCATCTTGCACATCTTACATGAGTCATAATTGGAAAACACCCACCAGTTATGTGAAGTAACCCCCTAGGGGTGGCCCTAGAAGTCTAGGCCCTGCTGATAACAGGGCTGAGATCTGTTCTCTCCATCCAGGAAACCACGCTGGAGTAAATGATGACCCGAGTTCCTTCCAGTCTGACTCCAACCCCGACACTAATAATCTTATGTGGAATAAACTGAAAACAGCCTTCATTCTGCTCTGTTCTCATACACCCAGGAGAGATCATCAACAAGAGGACTTTAAATGCTAAGCCTTCCCATCTCTGTGTTGGAGGGTATTTCAAGATTTTCACAGTCCAGAGTCATCCTTTCCTTTGGCTACAGATTTGGGGGGGGGGCAAGAGAAAGCCACCCAGGTTGGAGTCAACACAGGGTCATTGAAGAATAGGGGGCTACACTGAGCAAATAAAACACAAGACGCCCAGTTCATCCTGAACTTCGGATCAACATGTAATTTTAGTGTAGGTGCTAATCTGAAATTCAAATTTAACTAGGTGTTTTACATCTTATCCAGCGACCTTATTGGAAGTTGAGATAGTTTACAAAAGTGCAGAGCTTGCTAAACACGAGTTTCCTTTTACACATTCGGTATCCCTTTCAGATAAATCGGGAGGAGTTTATTTCCAACTCTGTAAGACATAATGGAGCATAAAACACGCTTCTATTTCCTTAAGAAAATATTTATGGGAGAAAACAACTACTTTTACATCATGTATGCATGGGAAATGATTTTTAAAATAGTTTTGTAGGAAAAATACATAACGGTGCTTTTCTGACTATAACATGCCGTATATCATATATAAGAAAACAGAGCCGGATTTGAAATAGTGGCCAACTAGTGCTGAGAAATTATGGAATCACATAGCTAACAGAAATACATTACAGTAGTGCTGTAACACAGAGAGAAATACCCCAAATGTGCTTGTAGATGGAGTCTGTCCTCTGTAAGAGTCACTATGAGAACAAATGCCAGTAGAGTGGCTCATAGCCTACCGGTGATTAAAATGCAAGGTGCACTGTGAAATAATTGGCACCCACATCAATTCCCACCCTCTACTAGGAGGCAGAGTGAAGCGGGCAGCAATAATAACAAAAAACATAAATTTTGTAGGAATTCCCACCCGGGGAATGTAGGCAACTTAGATGTGAATTATATGTAGACAAAACAATATTTCAGTAAATATCAGTAGAAAACACTGAAGGGGGAAAAATGGATTCCAATATCATGAGCACACATGCAGAAGAAATTAAAACTTCACTCACTGTAGAGAACAGCCGAGGGAGAAAGTGGGTGCAATCTTGGAAAACTGAGCTAACTCAAGAACTCACCAGGACTTCCATCAGCGTTCAGACAATCCAACATTGTAGTAGCAAAATATAAGAATAAATACACATACAGGAAATAACACTGAACATTTTCTGGGGTTTCTTGTTATTTATGCAGAGCAAACCACCTTCAGATAGGTGATTTCTAGCTGCAATTCTATTAGCTCCCACAAGAGAGTAGCAACATAGTTACTGTCCTGAGATCCACTCCCTGTAGCTCTACCAAAGCTCCCAAGCAGCTATTGGCTTTTGGCTTGTCATGTAAGTTTCATGGCCCTAAATAATTTTAAAATAAGTTGCTTTTGGAAAAAGCCACCAGACAGTGCTCAAGTTTGAAAAGTAGATGGCACCCTTATTTGATCAGAGAGGTTGAGGGAAAAAATACAATTACAACAGCACCCAGTGTACATTGTCTGTGTGCTGCTTGATTCAGCTTTCCTAACCCGATCTGTTTTCACATATCTAATGAAACTTATCCCTGGGTCTGTTGGAAGTCCTAAATGACACATACCTCCTTATTCCAATGGCTCTCCCCAAATTAAAGTTCGTAAGAGGCCTCCCAACCTGCTGCTCTCCTATTCCACTCAGGAAGGCCGTGTTCTCTGGTGTCCAAGGTGAACATTTGCAGTAAAAGCTGTCAAGCTATTGGCTGCCCAGGGGCCAATCAGATGCTCTCAATGGCATTAAGCTAGAGTGGGGGTGGGCACGTGTATTGTGATGTCACAGGTTCCAGACCTGCCGCCCCTTGAGACAGGACCAGAGGAGGCACAAGTGGAAGCACAAAGGAGGGAGCCAGCATGAGATGACAAGAGACCCAGGGCAGCCGGAAGATGGCAGAGCAGGTACAGGAAGCCACCCTGGACTCTTCCACAGCCCAGAAGCAAAGCAGCAAAAGGGCCCAGAGGGGACTCAGTGTTGAGCAGGTCAGAACTTAGAGGGATTTTAAGTTGGACTACAGGAGTAGAAAATAAGGACAGAATTCCTTGACCCCAAACCCTTACCAGGGTGAAGTAGGGGGACAGGGAAGGGGAAGAGAAAAAGCCCTCAGCTCACCTCCTCAACAACAGCTAGAAAGAGAAGCAGAGTAAGTTAAAGTGGGAGGAGCAGCAAAGACTGTGAAGGAGGTCAAGCAGCAGAACCCAAGGTGTAGGTGGAGAGCCGTGCTGGGCAGGGCGGCCACTTGGTACAGTCCATAGCCAGTCCCCCTGGAAGAAATTAAATGAACACAGCTTCTCTCCATCTTCTGATAGCAGCAAATGAAACCAAAGGGAACATCTCTGGAGTGGGTAGGTATCAGGAATCTATCTAGAAGGAACATGTGCAGGGATTTTTGCTAGATGAAGGTTACAGAAACCCCCTCCCCATCACCTCAGGCAAGAGGAGTGGGGTGGAGCAGAGCTGAGCTAATCACTATCAAAGGGTGCTAACCCCCATCTAGTGTTCCCACAGCATCTGCAAGAGCTCAGATCCCACCCCTGTCAGTGATGGACCAACCCTGGTGGTCTGCAGGAGCCAGGGTGAGGCTTCTGGGTCAGAGACCACCCCCACAGAGCCTGCATCCACAGGACCCCCAGTAACATACAACCAATAAACTCCTAGCACCACTACCAAGAAGCCCCAGCAGAGGGGAGTGGGAGCTCAGGGATGTATGGCTGCCAGCTGTGGGAGCTCAGAAGAAGGTGGGCCGACTGCAACCCTGCCATGGGGATGGTAACACAGGATCTACATCAGCCAGGGTGGAGGCTTCTGCACCACAGCCTGCCCACAGAGGGCCTGCATTCACAGCCCAACAGTCAAAGACAATATGAAGAAGCCCCTGAGGAGGGATTTTAAAAGCCACATGAGAAAAACTGTGTGGCACATTTAGAGGTAAGCTAATGAGGCTTTCTTCAGATCTCTCAGCCTGACATTAAAAGCCAGGAGGACTTGGAATAATAAAAGATAACAAGTGCCAATCAAGATTACTATATCCTGCAAAAAACTGGACTTCATAATTGAAGGTGAAGTACATCCTTCCATGATAAGCAGAAATAAAAAGAATTCAGAACCATTAATTCCGTGCTACAAAGCCCACTCAGTAAAGTACTACATGCAGAAGACATTAAAAATAAATGCCAGAGTCAGCCAATGGATGAATGTTGCTAGAAGAATAGTCAAGAGACAGTCACTCTCAGACATAGAAATAAAACAGAATGGCAGGAAATAAAAAAATGATCTCTCTATAGTAACACTGAATATGAATGGTTTAAACTCTCTTGTCACAAGATATAGATTGACATAGTGGATTACAAAAGAAGACCCAATGATATGTTGTTGATAAGACACTCTATAGGCAAATGGAGGCCAACAGTGAGGAGGAGTAGCTACTCTCTCATATCAGACAAAGTAGAAGTCAAGCTAAAATTGTTCAGAAGACATCAAGAAGTTCAACTCATAATGGGTGAAGGAGTCATTGAACAAGAAATAATGAGAGTGAATGTTCATGCCTCAAACATTGGTGCACCTACAGCCATAAAAAAAAATCCTACAAAATATAAAGACTCAAATAGGCCTGAGGACAATAATACTGGATAATTTTAACACATCCCTCTCACTATTGGATAGGTCATTCAGAGAAAAACTAAGATTCTCCAGAACAATTAAAAATAATTTTAAAATAGTATCTTTTTAAAACCATTAATCAAAAGAACTGAACAGACATCTTTTGAATACTTCATCAACAATTGAATTCACTTTCTTCTCAGTTGCTTGTGGAGCTTTCTCTTAAACAGAGCATACTTTAGGACAAAAAGCAAGTCTTAGCTAATACAAAAAAAACAGAGATAATTCCTTGCATCCTATAAGGTCATAGTGGGATTGTATTAGAAATCAAGTTAAAAAAATAGAAAACATCGTAACAACTGAAGATTAAATAAGACACTTCTGGATAATGAATGGATCATAGAAGAAATCAGAGGAAAAATTTAAAAAATTCTAACAAATGAGAATAGAGATATGACATTAAAATCTATGGGATAGCATGAAGGCAGTTCTAAGAGTAAAGTTTATATCATTCTGTGCCTACATTCAAAAAATAAAGATAAGTCATCTAACACTACCCTTCAAGGTGTTAGAAAAGGAAGAACAAGTTAGTGCCCAAATCAATAGAATACAGAAAATATTTTAGAGCCAAAATTAGTGAAATTGAGAATAAAAATATGAAGATTCATGAAACAAAGAGTTGGCTCTTTAAAAAGATACAGGATTTATAAGCCCTTATCAAAACTAACCAAAAGAGAGAGAAGACTTAAATTATTAAAAGAAGAGATGATAAAGGAAATATCACCAATGACTCTTCTGATATCCGGGAGATCTTTAGGAATGTTTTGAAAATTTACACTCCAATAAACTGGAAAATTTAGAAAATATTTTTAGATTCCTAGACAAATGTGACCTGCCCAAAACAAACTAAGAAAATGAAGAAAACCTAAACAGAACAATATCAAGCAATTAGATTGAAATAAAATCTGACCAAAAAAATTTTTTTTCAGGACCAGATGGATTCTCAGTCAATTTTTACCAGATTTACAAAGAAGAAATTATGTCAATCTTCTTAAATTAGTCCATGAAATAGAAAGAGAGGATTTAACACTCTCAAATTCATGCTATGAAGCCCGTGTCAACTGATGCCTAAACCAAACAAAGATAGCAAGGAGAGAAAACTTCAGAACAATATCGCTTATTAACAAAATATCCTTAATAAAATATATCCATAATCAAAAATCCTAAATACAACATTAGCAACCTGTATTCAAGCACATTAAGAGGAGCTGGGGTTGTGGCTCAGCGGCAGAGCATTTGCCTCCCATGTATGAGGCTCTAGGTTCGATCCTCAGCACCACATAAAAATAAATAAGTAAAGGTATTTTTTTAAAAAGCACATTTAAGAGGACCATACCACATAGTCAAGTGGATTGTATCTCAGGAATGCAAATTGATTCAATATACACAAATGGGAATATATAATTCACCGCATAAATAGAATTAAAAACAGGAAGGAAAGGAACATCTCAATATATACAGAAAAAAAAATCTTGAACAAAATCCAGCACCCATTCAAATTAAAAACACTGCAGAAACTAGGGTTAGAAGGAACTCACCTCAATAGATGAAGGCTATTTGTGACAAATCCAAGATCAACATATTCAATGAAGAAAAACTGAAACATTTTCTCTAAAATCACAAATAAGACAAGGATGTCCACTTTTCACCACTCTTATTCCATATAATTCTCAAAGTTCTATGCAGAGCAAATATCAAGAGAAGGAAATTAAAAAGAGACAAACAGGAAAAGAAGCCAAATGATCTGTCGACTGATGACATGATCCTATACGCAGAGGACCCCAAAATTTAACAAGAAGATTTCTAAGTCTGATAAACAATTGCAGCAAAGTAGCAGGATTCAAGATCAACATAAAACAACCTTAAGAAAACAAAAATCAATACTTTTCTTATACTCAATAATGATTGTGCCAATAAAGAAATAAGGAAAATTATTTTGCTCACAATAACCTCAAAAAAATTTTTTTAAATACTTGGAAGTAAATCTAACTAAGGAAGTAAATCTAACTAAGGAGGGGAACAATCTCTACAATTAAAACTATAGAACACTGAATTGAATTGAAGACATTAGAAAGTAAAAAACCTCACCTGTTCATGGACAGGCAGACTTAACACTGTTAAAATGGCCATATCATCAAAAGTGATACACAGGTTCAATACCATCCCACTAAAATACCAATGTCATTCTTCACAGAACGAGAAAAGTCCTAAAATTCATATGAAAGAGTAAGAGATCCGGAATAGCTAACACAATCCTGACCTAGAAGAGTGACACTGACGGCATCACAATTCCTGACTTCACGTTGTACTACAGACCTACAGTAACAAAAACTTCATGATATTGGCATCAAAACATACTCGAAGACCAATGGATTAGACAGAGGCACAGAGACAAACCAACATAGTTCCTGATATCGGATACCTGACAAAAGTGCCAAGTACATATGCCAGAGAAAAGATTTTTTTTTTAAGCAATAGGGCTGGAAAAACTAGATATCCACATGTAGAAGAATAAAACTCGTTACTCACCCTGCACAAAAGTCAAATCTAAATGGATCGAAGACTTAGGAATTGGAAACCTGTGAGTGCCAGGAGGAAACAGGGTCAATGCAATACTCCAACATATTGGCGCAGACGCCAGCTTCCTCAGCAAGACCCTCAGACTCCAGAAGAAAACCAAGAATCAGTCAATGGGATGACATTCATTAAAAAAAGCATCTGTAAAGTAAAGGAAAGGAGAGTGTGAAGAGAGAACCCACAGAATGTTTCCCAGCCACTCCTCTGATAAGGAACTAACATCCAGAATATGTAAAGAACTCAAGAGCTCAACATCAGAAAAAAATCAAATAACCAAATCTTTCAATGGGCAAGAGAACTAAACATGTTTATCCAAAGAAGAACAACAAATGGCCAAGAAATATATAAAGAAATGTTCAAATATGTAAAAAAAAATGTTGGCCATCCCTAACAATGAGGTAAATGCAAACCATAGCTATATGGAGATTTCATCTCACTCCAGTTAGAATGGCAGTCATGAAGAATACAAATAACACAAAAATGCTCATCAGCATGGGGTGGGGAAAGGTGCACTCATATGTTGTTGGTAGACTTCAAATTAGCCACTGTGGAAAGCAGTAGAGAGAACCCTCAAAAGACTAGGAATGAAACCACCATAGGACCCAGCTATCGGTATTTATCCAAAAGAACTAAAGTCAGCATACAATTGGGAAACAAGCAAGTCAAGTTTTACAGCAGCACAAGTCACAAAAGCCAACTCGTGGACCAAACCAGGTCCCATCAACAGATGAATGGGTAAAGAAAATGTGGTGGATGTGCACAATGGAGTTCTACTCAGCCACAAAGAGGGGTGACACCATGTCATTCACTAGTAAAAGGCGAGAACTGGAGAAGATCTTGCTACGTGAAATCTGCCAGACTCAGAAAGTCAAATGTTTTCTCTCCTGGATTAGAGTGAAATTTCTAAAAAGGGAGGGGGGAGGATTCTATGAAAAGAGAAGAGAGTTTTGTGGAACAGAGGGAGGAGAGAGAGCGATAGAGACAAACAGTGCAGAGAAATTGACCAAATTACACTGTGTACCTATGTGAATACCCCACAGAGAGTTTCAATTTTACATAATATCTAAAATGCACCAGTTGGAAAACCAAGAAATAAATAGAAGAAAGACCAATAAAGGAAAAGGAACAGGAGAGGGAGGAGGGGAGGGACAGGGGAAGGTATTTGAAATGAAGCAAATGATACCCCATGCTTGTATAATGATGTCAAAATGAACCCACCGATGTGCCCGACTCTACTGCACAACAAAAACATTTTTTGAAAAAGGAGACCAATGGCCTCCAACTTAGAGAGTTGGTGTCCGGCGGGTTCCTTTTAAGCTCACCTATTTTGTCATTTCTGCTTCTGGATGGATCCCAGGTGAACTGTGAACAGCTTAGTCTCACCTCTCCTTTTCTTAGATCTTCCTTCTTACCTGACCCTGGATCCTTCCTGACATAAGGGAAAATTTCAGGGAAGACCACTTGGTTGTCTAAGCGTGTTGTGACCTTGGGAAAGTTACTTAACTTCTCTGGGCTTTAGATTCCTCATCTATAAAATGGCAACAATTAGCTCTGTAACACCAGAGTTGTTCTGCGGATCAGAGCAGCACACTGATTTTCAAGAGCTGCGCATGTCACCTGACACACCAGCCATGCCCAGCAGAACCATTGCTTCTACTCTTAATTAGGGACTTAGTTTTTCTGAACTTTTTCTGTGTGAGGGTATGAATTAGAATGGCTTCTGCAGTAATCTGTGTTCCTTCAGGGGACTCTGTGCCCAGGATGAGCAGATTCCTAGTGCAAACAGTTTCCTAAAGTTGATCATTGCAGTTAACAGCAAAGACCCTGGGGCCACTCCAGGGTGGTCCTGGCTCCACCACTAGTGGTTGTTTGAGGCTGGGCAAGTTAACTCACTTCTTTGCTCCCCATTTTCCTAACTTGTGAAATGGGAGTGACTCTCTAAAAGGATACATTGAAATAAGTCAATGTAACTCAGCAATTTAAAGCACTTCGGGTGCTCTGCGGGGGTCAGTGGAGTCACGCTAATATCCAATTTCCAGCCAGCAGCCAGAGTGGCAGCCCTAGAGCACAGATTTGCCCTTGTGATACTTCTGCTCAACATCCCTCTATAGCTCCCATCTCCCTTGAAATTTCTGCTTCTTGGTGGAGACCATGCACTGGTTACCTGGCACCTGCCATCTCTAGGCTTGTCACCAAGTCACAACACGGATGAAACTAGAACTAAGCCAAATGACCAGACACGGAAGGACTTCTGCACAGTGTCACTGGCTGCATCTAAAATAAACCCATGGAAGCAGAGAGTAAATGTTGATTTTTAGGGGCTGGGTTAGGAACTGGAGGAACTGCCATTAGTAGGTATAAGGTGTCAGTTATGCAAAACAAGTAGCCCCGAGGTCCTCTTTGCAATGGAGCACTTTATTGTGGCGCACTTGGAAACCTATTGGGGCAAGGGAAAGAAGCTCTCACTAGGTGGCCCTGGCTGAAGGAAGGTCTTTGTGGGACCCAGCAGGGGCCAGGGCCTCAGGCTCTGCCTTGATTCCAGAGAGGCTTTTTCAGAGTCAGCCAGAGGGGCGGCAGCCCCCCCTGGGCCATGACACCAGCCCTACATTCACAGAGACCTCAACAGGATTCTTTACAAGAGAGACTGCACTCCTTCCACTCCTGGACTTGGAGAATGTGCACCCAATAGGAACCCTGCAGGGGCACCTCCAGACAGAAGAGATGGGGGCCCTTGACCACCAAAGTCCCAGGACCCTGTTTGCCACTCGGAACTTGGCACCGAGTTTCCTTGGGAAGGCACTGCTAATTCATATGCTGAAACTCAGCAGGAAAAATCGGTACCTGACAGGGTAAATGTAATTAAGCCATCATCAGAAAACACCTGTCCATCATCGGTGTTGGAGCCATGTTGCGCATTTCATCAGGACTGGCTTCTGTGAGGAACCTGATGAGTCAGAGAGAGGCTCGGCTCTACAGCCAGGGCTGCAAAGGGCAGGCTGGCATCTCCAGGTGGCAGCAATGAGCTGCTGCGCTGCCCACGGGGCTCAGTGCCTGGGCAGGACAGAGCTAGCGCCCTGGGCTGGGCGGGTCACAGGACCACACCTGCAGGATCTCAGCTGCCAATTGGATGCTGCACACTGATTGGCCAGCCCCGTCATGTGCCCTCCAAGGCACATTCAGATTCCCTGTCCTGGGAGCAGTCTGGTGATGGAGCAGTTCTGGAATCGGGATGAAATCCAGGGAAGAATAAAACCAGTTACTTCCGTCAGGGTGTTGGGTACATGCACACGTTTCTGAGATCTCAGGAGCGCTTCCCAACCTTTAGAACCTGCATTTCTTAGTACACTTGGACTACAGCTTGGTGTCCATCATCAGACGAAAAACGCTGGTTTTACCAGTGTCCTGCACAAGGCAGCATTGCTTTTGGGGGAAGGGGCACATGCCTGGAATGTCAGATGTTCACATAAGTAATGGTTCTTACACACACACACACACACACACACATATACACATACAGTGCTAGCTTGAGGAAAGCCCTGATTTCACCAAACCAGACTCTCCTGAGTTCAGATCCCAATCGCTCAGAACTCCTCGGGCCATTCAGGAAGTGCTGTTTAAGCATCAGTCTGCCTGCGAGTCCTTCCAGCTCTGCTTCTGAATCACTGAACATGATGTCAGGTTTGTAAGATTCTCCTGCGCCTCCTACACTAGTGGACCCTTTAGATGTTCACCGCCTCACTTCTGTTCTGTGCCCTTGAACTGTGGGTGTTTTTTTTTTTTTTTTGAATACCTGTCATTTATTGGCAGACAGTAATTAGCTCAAAGAGGCAGGCTCTGGAAAGCACACAGAGCACAACCGGATACTCCCAGGACACCCTCTCCATCCAGAGCATGCCCTTCGTGCCCCACTATTATCACCAAGGCAGGTTCCCTCCCACTCTTTCCACAATGAGCTAATTCCTGGCTCACTCTGAGTTGTGGCTGACAACTGCCCCCCACCCCATCCTTCTCTTTTACTTTATAGAACTGAGGTTCTCAGCACTGGTGACCCCCTCGAAGAAAGCTAAACTCTAATTATGCAATGGCTGGAAAGGAAGGTACCAGAAACTTGGGTTCTCTTAGGTTTGGATCCCTAAACCAAGTGTGATCATATCAATCATCAACCAAACTAGCACACCACATGAAGGGGGCTCCTCAATAGCATGTCAGGACCGCCTGCGGACATCCCAGTTCTACTGGTTGAATCAGGAGGCACAAACAGCTCCCAACCTTTCCAGCTCCTCTGACTCACCCTCCTTGGTGGTCTCTCCTGGTTTGATTATCATGGTCCTGGGCACTTCTGGGCACTGTGCCCTTCTGCTGAAATTATAGCCCCCAGGGACAGAGGGTGAAGAGTCCGGGCCCTGGCAGCCAGACAGCATGAGTTCACCTGGCCTGCACCCAGGTCCTCCCCATGACCAGTTGTGTGCCTCCTTCAGTGACATCTCTCCACCTGGCCCAAGGGAAGGAACGGGCCATCATTTCTCATTAGACGGCTCCTTTGTTTTTTCTTGTTTTTTTGAAAGCAGCAGGTGGCCATGGAATGAACCGTTCCTATTCCAGTAATATTCTCCTCCTGCTCCTCCCCTAGTAATATTCTTTGCTAGGAAAGAAGAAAAGCAGGAGGCCCTTCCAAATCAAGAACACTGTGCCTAACGAGGTTGAGCTCCCTGGATGATGGTCACTTGGGCAGAGATGTACTTCGGGTGGTCCATAAGGCCACAGCACACTGCTGGGACTTCCCTTGCAAACCTCATGAGTGTGTTTCTTTGTCTCTTTCTTAGTGACTTTATCCTCTGTCTCCATCTCAAAGTCCTTTGCATAAAACAGCAGAGAAAGTCAAAGGTGCTGTCTGGGTCATTTATGAATCATGAGCGAAAGGTCACGGTTCCTCTCTCACATTTTCATGTTCTGAAATCTCCATAGCAGTCAGTGCTGAGGACTCAAATGTCATGTTCAGGTCATTATCATACAATGTCCAGCAACTGGGCCAGGGCGGAAGTGCCTTTCTCCGAGTGGCCCTCCCTGCTGCTATTTTACCTCCCTCCTGGGGAGCCAGCTGTGAGCCCCAAACCCAGATCTCCATTTGTAGACATTGTGCTGTCTCATTTGTCCCCATGGACTTGGAGATAAAGGGACTGGGGCTCTGTATCCAGAATCCATGAGGAAGCCTGAGACCCTGCTCATGCCCTCTTGGCCCCTGGCTGCCTGGGCTCTGCATGCTGGCCATCAACAGACACACTCTTGCTCCTCAGGTCCTTGCCACTACTTGTCTCTTCACAATGTCCCTCCCCCTACTGGAATGGGATTGTCCCTCTTTTCCAAGCAAACACTTTTCATTCTGATTACAAGGAACAGAAACCCAGCAGAACGGGCTCAGACTGAGAGGGCTGCAGGCTCCTGAAACCGTCAGGCAGAGAACCAGGTGGGGCTGAGGCCCAGCAGAGCCAGGGCTGGGCTGCACCTGCTTCTTGGAACCTCCTCCACGCCCCTGTCCATCCTGCAGCCTCCTTCTCAGACAGGGCTCCTCCAGCCTCTGCAGGCATGTCCAGTCTCCAGGAACAGGATGGGTGATGGCCCTGTGTCTCTGACTGGCACGTGGGAGTCATGGACTCCTTCAGGTAAAGAGCATTTTCAGATCCAATTTAGAGACATTTCTGTCAAGCAGGGAGTCAGGCAGTTGTAATTACCAAAAACCTGCAGGCTGGAGGAATGAATGATGTCAAAATCATGGCTTCATCAGGGGAAATTAGCCAAAAGTGGAGAAATAAATAAAAATGAAGTGTGCGTTTGGTTACTGCTAGACGGAGACTGACGGTTGAAGAACTCGGTTGCCATTCTTCCACTGGTTTATTATTAATCACAGAAACCCTAGTTTGTGCAATGTTTTGTCATTCATGAAGAGCTTTCTCACAAACCATGAAATTGTCACTCAGCCACCTGAGCAGGTGAGTCGTCCCCATATTGTTCTGGATCTGGTGGTGAGACTCAGTGAGGCTGGCGCAGACAGACCTGTTTGGGGATCTTGGGCCAGACACACTATTTGGAGCATAACCTTAGGTCTATAAGCCAAGGAGTCCTCTGTCTCCTCTGCTGTGACCTGGTGGAGGGCCCCAGCTACGGTTTCCACCCTGGGTCTGTCACAGAGTGGGATGCTGTAGGTAGATCTTTCTGCATGGAGCTGGGCACAGGGTCCCTGCGCTGTGCAGAACAGCAAGGGGAGAAGCCCACAGGGCAGTGGCTTTGGACTGCACCAAGGCACCACCTCACAGTTCATAGGTCAGAAGTCTGAGCTGCATCTCACCAAGCTACGAGCAAGGCACTGCAGGACCCTGTCCTGGCTGCAGGCTCCAGAGGCTGCTTCCTTGATATCTGGGTGGTTAGTTTCCGTTCCTTCCATGGTAAAACACGGGTTCTGCTTCTTCATGTCAGCTGAGGGTTGTGGTCAGCTGCTGGAGGTGGCAGCACTCCTGGGCCCCTGGTTCCCTTTCTCCATATTCAAATTCAGCCACAGCAATTCCAATCTTTCTGCTTCAAATCACTCCTGCCCTCTTGAGGGACATCTGACTCCTCTCCATCCCTCTCCATTGGTAGAGCCCACCTCAATGATCCGGGATAATGCCCACTTTCAGGTCCATTGATCAGGGACTTTAACTCCCTTTGCCATATAATGTTACCTATTCCCAGGGATAATGCCAGGAAGGAAAACCGTGGTTCCAAACTCCCACCTGCCACAGGGACTGGCATTTCCCATCTGTAAATCTGAGCCTCTGGAGACTGCTTCCTAGAGCCGCAGTTTGTCAGGGTTTGAGTGGCTTAAGGGCTACAAGAGCAGACCCTGAAGCCAGGCTTGTCCATCGTGAGTCCTTCCAGCTGTGATCTGGTGGAGTGGCTTGCTCTGCATGCCTCTCTCTCCAACCGAGAAACGGACATAATTGTCTCCCCCATAAGCCTCTTGTGAGGACGTGCAATAAGTGTCACCTGAAATTATCATTACATCTATTTGCACTGCCTTCTCTACCTGTTATGGAGAACCCATCTCTAGAACAGTTTGCAATCATCCCACATACAAGCAAGGAATAATGACATCCTCTTATTGTGGACAGACAGCATTTTATCTACATCACCAGGAAGCATTACCACAGTGGACATTTCTGTGGAGTTGGTATTCCTGCTGTACAGATGAGGAAATCAAGTGAGGAGGGGAGAGTGGCTTGCTGCTCCTCCCCAGAGGCCCTAACCAGGGGAGGAGGGGAAGCCTCATCAGGATTGGGGACACTGGAAATCCAGGGCTCACACAGCCACCAGGGCTGCAGCTGCAAGTGGAGATGGGCTTGACAGCTCGAGTGTTGGTGGTGGGGTGGGAGGACTAAGAAACGTTGGAGTGGACCACTGAGAACCACCTCTGAGCCCTGGAATGGGGAAGGTTAATAACAGACCAAGGACTGGCCCCTACTCCAGCCTAACGATCTGTTGTGGAATTGCTGGAAATGTTTTTGTAAAGTTCTCCAGTGAGATTCTAATGCACTATAAGCATTGAGGACCACTGGACTAAACTAGGAATTCCATGAAGACCCAAAGAGTGTCCTCTGTCACGGTACCACATACAGTATCCCAATTACATAGCATGCAGTAGGTATTTGATCTAATAGAGCTGTGACTATTCCTGCTCCAGGCACCTGAATTCTGCTCTATACCCCACGTGGGGTCTGCAGTCTCATGCCCAGTGTCTGGTCCCACTGTGTTCCCTGTGCTTTATGCTATTATGAAGTCCCACTATCACGAAGGACTAAATCAAACACCTGTGCATCCATGAGGGCAGCCCTGAGCTCCCCAGGAGGAAGGCGCTTCTTTCTCTGGCATGTTTCCTAAAACCCACCCACACTCCATTTGCAACTGAGCTCATGGAAGAGCATGACCTCACCTACCTGCCTGGATCTCCCTGAAGGCAAGTCCCAGCCAAGGTGACCTCAGCCCCCCAGAACCTAGAGGGCATCCAAGAACACCACAGGTGCTCAATAAATGTACTAAGTATCATGAGAAAAAAAGTGGATCCAGGTAGAAACTGGTGTCATGATGCTCTCACCTCAGGAAACCAGTCCTGCTGACCTCCACTAACTGCAAGGACATGAGGAAGGACTGGGGGAAGTCTGAAGAAATGGATTTCAGAGAGATCAGGACCTGGGGTCCAGAAGCTTCAGATACCTCCAGTGGAGGTCCCCCATGGACAGACCACTCGGGGAGCTTCCTTTGGAGAGATTCAGCCCCAGGCCTCCTCCCCTGGCATCTCCTGGCTCTGTCCCCAGAAGAGCCTCTGATTGGCCAGGCTCGGGTCCCAGGACTATGGCCAAGTTAGGGCAGGGCCCTTTGGCAAGGGCTCTCCTGAGACTCCCTGAGGAATAAATGAGGTGCTGATGGGAAGGAGGGCTGAGCAGAAACTGGCCAGGCAAGACCAGGAACCTCCGCATGACACCCTGCTCCATGGCTTCAGTCCTTTTCTGTGGAGCAGAAGAAAGGACATGGGTCTGGAGAGGAATGGGTCTGGGCTGAGGGGTTCCATGATCATTCTTTTCTACAGATTCATGACGTGCCCTGCCCTGGGGATCATCTGCAATGTCCTTCCACCTTTCCCACTCCGTATGAGTCACACCCAGAAGTGCTGTGTGAAGCCTGCTTTTCTTCCCCACCATGTGCTGGGCTGTGATAGGGCTGCTGTGGCCTCCATCCCTTTATAACATTGCCATATTTTAATGGTACTTCTGAAGAAAGTGCAGCCAGTTAATAAGCAATATTTGTTTACTAGGATGTATGTGTATGTTTTATTTGGATATATGGGTTACAGAGATGGAGGGGACCATTACACTGATAAATTTAGTGCTATCCTAAAGATAGTGGACTTTCTAGTACTAAGGAGGGGAATTGCCACAGCTGGAGGTTCTAAGCACCCACTGGCTAGGCAAGTTATGCCGTCTACCTGGCTCTCCGTTTCCCCATCTATAAAGTAAGAATGGAGTGTCTTCTAACCCAGAGGGTGATGGTGAAGTGTAGCTGGGTTAGTGAGTAGACACACCGTACAGTATTAGGCCCATAGTAAATGCTGGGTTTGCTCTTACATAGGATTTTTGCTATGACTTGGCTTCCATCGGAAGAGTTGTAAATACTCTAGATGAAAGGCCCGTGCTCAGGGTGTTAGGGCTACAGACCTGTTCCATCCAGACGAGGAGGACCACAGTGGGCCTGATCCTTACCCTAACTGCTTTCTTCTTCCATCCTGATGCTTTTATTCCCAACGTGGGGAGAAGCAACATCTCTTTTTATTTTATGGCCTTGTTTTCCTTGGTTGGTGTCACACCATTAAACCAAATGCACATCCTGGCCTTTAGAAATTCAGCGCAGCCGGAACGTTAATATCTCTGCAGATGGATGAGGGCACAGGAAGTCACCAAGATGGCTTAAAATGAGATTCCCTTTCCACTCAGGAAGACAAATGGCAGGAGTCGATTGTCACCAGTCAACAGGACCATTAGCATTTCCCTTATTTAAGAAATATGTCAGGCTCTTCCGGAGCTGCATTCCCACTGGCTGGCTGGGGACTTCCTATGTGACATCTTTGCAAGTCTTGCTCAGTTGTCTGGAACCAGATCAGGGAGTGACCACTGAAAAAGTTCCATTGGACTGCAAAGTGCACAGTGGCTGGATTGGCTGACATGGTTCACTGGACGGTCAATAGCCCCTCGGCTGCTGCTCCCCAGTGTGTCCTCCTGAAATGTCATCAGCACTGAAGTTCTTAGGTCCCCTGCCTTTTGCTAAAAGTCAACTTACTTAGGACTCAAATCTAAATGCAAACTACCTTAGCACCTGCCACTGCCACCAGGTATTGCTATTAATAAATAGGAATAGCTTCACTCTTCCACATGTCCATCATGTACCCGTAGGACCATCGTCCCAGCAGGGCCCACCCATGTCTTAGCTTGTCACGTCCCTTCTGTGGGGGATACTGAGATCCCAGCCTCAAGGAGCACCTGGGTCGAGTGGCCAGCCATGCCCTTGGCAATCACGCTCACACAGGTGAACAGGGAATGGTCCTGGCAGATTCCTGGAGGGGAGGGGAGGCAGGTATCATGGATATACAAGGCAGCCAGGAGCAAGGCACAGAGGACTGTTTTGCTCCCACCTGAAAGTCAACATTGTGTGATAAGCAAAGGACACTTGACTGTGCATTTGGTGACTTTGTGGCTCAAAAGCTACCAGGAGCCACCAAAAGCAATGAACAGCAAGGTGACATGGCCGTGCTTTCTGTATTCTCTGAATGGACCTCTGTATTGGCCCCGTGCTGCAGTCCCCAGATGCAGAGATGGTGCTGATGTGGGGCCACACAGAGTCTGTCCTCCCCACACACCTGCACAGGCAGGGACCGCACAAGTACTGTTGGGACCGACCTTCCCAACCCCACCTTGTATATTATCATCAGCCCCAGGACAGGCGAGCTCTCCAGGCATTCTGACCCACAGAAGCTCTTCACTAAGTGACCATGCAAGATGACAAGCTATCTTCCAGTGTATTTCAAAGACGAAGCACTTCAGAAATGACAGGTTTGTCTGAGCACAACAGGAATGATGAATGGATTTGTTTGCTTTTGAAACTGAAAAACACATTAGTGTTTCTTGTTGGTTTGTTTAAGAAAAGCCTGGGATTGACAGAGACCTAGGAGAGATATTAGAGCTCAGATTTCAAAGAGATAGGGGAACACTAATGGATCAGCCAGGGATGCATTTGGCTACAAAACTCACATGATCTTGGCATTAACCAACATTTTTTCTCATGTAATAAGAAGTCCAAAGCCAGGCAGTCCAGCAGGAAGCCAGCAGGGACCCAGCTTTATCCTCATGGACCAAGGACATTTAAAAATGATTATGTCCCAAGAGAGAAGGTGCAGCAAACCAAAAGAAGTACTTTCCACACCAGAAAACCACAACAGCCCCTGAGAAGTAGCCCACTCTGTTGTCCACCTCAGCACCAGAAGAACCTCATAGGATCGCTTCGGGCTGCAGAGAAGAATAGAAAACCAAGCTACTATCATTCCAAACTTCTTCAGTAAAATCAACCAAGAGACAAGGTAACTGCAACAGAGTGTGGAGAGAGCCAACTTTTGATAGTTGTCCATATTAGGAAGGATGATGGAGGACCCAAGAGTTAGCTGAGACCTTCAGCATGCCACCGAGAGCCCCCGAAGGCCCCCGAAGCCTGATTGCCTTTTAAAGCAGAGATTGGTCCTTGACCAGGTGTCCCTCATAGAAGTGCTCATGTGACTGGTGGCCTGCCGTGTTCTTACAAAAAAAATTAATTGTCAATGTTAATTAAAACAACAACATATGAAGAAAAATTTCTGCTCCTCTTGTAAGATTAGAACATCTGGCCCCAGCTGTGCCCAGGGCCATCTTCCCAGTGGGGAGCAGAAGAGTTGACTCCTCTTTACATGGGAATGCCCGCTCAAGTCCCCCTGGTCCAGATGCTAAGTAGGCCACAGTCCCAACCCCTCGACAGCTCTTCCCGCGTTCAATCACAGCACTTACGACCTGTTCAGCTGCAGATGCTGGGCTATGTCTTGGCGATACAGAGATGGACGGAACGTCCTCCCCTCTCTCGGAGAACAGAGTTAGTCACAGGGAAAGGGTAGCAGAGAGCCACTTCTGATCAGGTGTACTTGTGTCCCAGAAAATGTCTACAGTATTATATGAGCCTAAGGGAGGGACAGTTGCAGACTGGGTTGGTCGGGAGAAAACACTCGCGTCAATGAGAATAAAATGGCCCAAGCAAAGAAGGCAGGAGGACCTGACCCCTGTGCCCAGGGAGCAGAGTGAAGCGAAAGTTCATCACACCCTCAGGAATCCCCAAGCCCTCCCTGCCCTGTAGGGCTGTACCTCCGGAACACATCATGGCTCAGGAGTCCCTGCCTCTGTCAGCGGCTGGCTGTTTAATGCTCTCTGATCCCCTTAGCTCCATTTCATCCAGCTGAGGGCCCATTCCATGGGGGCAGGAACTCTCTTGTTCACGTTCCACCTTCTTAAAGTGGCAGGAAGGTGCTGGCTTCGTGAGCAGGACCTGGTGATGGGCCAAAGCAGGCGGTGTGGCTGCGTGGATGAGCATGCGCCCAGGGGAGGATTTCAGCAAAGCCCGTGCCCTTGGTGACCCACTCCTCTGCTTGCAGATGGTCACCCTCTCAGGGTCAGAGTCATGGACTCAGGGCTAAAAGCAGCATCAGGGACAAAGGAGGGCCCTTCACCATTTGTTGATTCATTACATGCATCAATGAAAGAGGCAGAAATCCTCAAAATGAAAGAAAATGACTTTTCCGAAGCTGCTTCCTTACTTCTGAAGTTGGCAAACATAAAAGTCATGTAGCCATCATTTTATGTCCCCTGTGGCCAATGCTGCTACTAGAACACGGAACAGCCACAGACCCCATGTAAAGGAATGGGCACATCCTAATTCCAATAAAACTTTGTGGCCACTTAAATTTCAACATCATATTATTTTCAAATGTTGTCAAAATAAAATTTTCTTTCAATTTCAACTATTAGGACGCAAAAGTCATCCTTAATCCCTGGGTTATACCAAACTAGGTATTGGGCCTTCAAACCACAGATAACTGAGCCCCACGCATTTGACGTGAGCAGGTCCTGGGCCCCTGGAGATCAGCTGTGGGCTGTAGACCTCCGACCTTCGTCACAGCGGCTGATATGTGTGGAGGAGCCTGTTCCAACTCCATCTGCTGTGGTCACCAACGGCTCCTCTCTCTTGATTCCTTGGTACTGAAGTGCAGGCAGTGAAATTCCCACTGGCTCTGCTGAGAAGCAGGTCAAACAGTGGACACTCCACAGAATCATTAGGTGCCTTTCTGTGATGCTATGCAGTGCCATCAGGAGTGGCCGGACTCCATATTCAAACATCCCCCCAGAGGTCATGGGGGGGAGACCAAGCTTCTGCTCACGGGTCACACTGGCAAACTGAGGGAAGGTTTGTAGGGTCAAAGCACCTGCTTTCCCTCACTGGTGATCCCATGGCAGTCCCATGAAGCCAGTGAGACCCTCAAATTTGAAACTCCCTCCCAAACCATCCCCAGAGAGACGCTCATGGACCTAGAGCTGCTGTGGCCCTGGAATCTGGTCACCTCTGAAAATTACTTTCTCTCCTTGTCACATCTTAACCATAAGCAAAGGGAGAGGCCTGTTGCCAGGGCAACTGGCTCTGGGTGGTAAAGCGGCCACCTCCCCTGCCTACAGGCCCAGTGCCCTCTTTGGATCTTGCAGAACACAGGTGACCAAGCTCTGAGATTCCTCTCTACCCTGGTCTCCAAGCTTTTGAGTTTGAAAACTCACCAGAGTCCGCTTTTCCTGTGCTCCTTTGAGAGGCGGATCATTGTAGAAGACACTTTCACCTTTACAGCCTAGGAGGATCTTGCTGGGGACCGAGAGTTTTCCCCCCTGAGATGGGACCCTCAAGGAAAACTGGCCTCTACAGGAAGGAAAGAGTCTCAGGCTATAAAACTGCCCCTCCCATGAGGACCAGAGAAAATTCACCATCGAAGAAAGCCATAGTGAGGACTCAGTCCCATGCTATTCTTTCTTCCAGTGAAATTGAGCTCAGGCTGAGTTCTGGTCTCTCTCTCCATTGGAAGAGTCTGGAATGGTTTGATTCTCTGTGGTGCAAATTTTGCTTCAATCTGGCCATGTTTCCACACCTGTGAAGTGTAGGATGGAATCCACGCCCCACCCTGATATTCTGCTTTAGGTCAGAGGAGATCAAATCTGTGAGACTCCGTGAACCTCACAGGGCACTGGTTAATGTCCTGACCCTCCAGAGCCCACCTCCAGCCTTAGGGACCGGTCTTCCCCATTGGATCCTGTCGTCTGCATTCTCACTCAACATCCTCAGATCATTTCGTGTGTCTATTTGCGTGATCAGGAAAGCCTGCGAAGTTTAACTCGTCAAACGCCAAAGACTCCAGAGGCAGGGTACCTACTTAGCAATTTCTCCCAGACTCTGCTCAAGGCAAAACTCACTAGATACAGCCTCAGGAAATTCTTCCAAAGAACAAAAGATAATCCAGCTGTCCTCACCCATTCCGCACACTTTGACCCCTTCAAAATGGAAAAAAAGAAAAAAAAAGTTTAACTTGCTGAGAAAACTGTTTTTGGTTTATTACCCACTTAGGGCTATGGCAAAGTTCAAGGAGATTAGAAAAATATAAATAGATAAAGCTTTTTGTCTGTAAAACACTTTCCCCGATTAGAGTGAGACAGAGTGAAGGGCAGTTCAACCAGTCAGAGACATCCAGACCTAAAGAACGGGGGTGAACCATCAAGGCCACCACCCCAAACAGCTTTATGACTCCTAAGGGACACGGTCAGGGTGGACTCCTGATGAAAAGAGGAGCTGGGCCCGTCTTCACCATGTGACTCCGCCAGATGTGAGCACCATCCTCTCGGACTCCCCAGCCTCTATACTGCAAGGAATCAATCTGTTCTTGACAAATGGTGATGTCTCAGGCATTCAGTGATAGGAGCAGATAATGGGCCAAGACAGGGGCCAGCTCTGCTCCCTGTTTTCATAGGCACTGAGAGCTGAGCCTGCCAAGGTACAGCTCAGAGCATTCTGAAGGTGCCCACACATGTACCCTCACCACTCCACGCCCCTGCCTCTGTGGAGTCCACCAGGAAAGCCAGCCTCATCCTCCCCATCATGTGACTGAGCCCGAGGCCAGTGGGGCCTGAACAGCTTCAGGGCAAACAGTTGTCCACCTGCCATTCTCCCTGCTCCTCGAGGGCAGGCCATCTCCCAGGGGCTCTGAGAGCCTGGCCCAGTCTGTCCAGCGTGGGCAGAGGTCATCTTCTCAAATGCTGAACTTCAGATTACGGAATCAGGAGGAAAAATGAAACTACAGGAAGGTAGTCTCCCAGATCAAAGTCTTTGGGTGCTTGGCTACCTATCAATATGGGCCAAAGAACAAACTCAATTTACAAGAAAAAAAAATAGGAGGTGAGGAGAGGCTTGGCATGTTCTGGAAGATTAACTTGTAACATTTGAATGATTTGTATTTTTGAATCAGGCAAATTTGGACTTTTCAGTAATACTTGTTTCTTCACATTTTTATTGGTGCATTATAGTTGTACATATGGATGGAATTTCTTTTCTATTTGTACATGCACACAATATAATTCAATCTGGGGTAAGGTCTTTACAAAGTAATGTCTTTATGTTTATATAAAATATATATTTATTTTGTTGCAACACATATATAACATGAATCAGATCTTACAGACAAATGAATATTGAAAATCTGTCTTCTTCTTACCCTTCCTTACTTTTAGTTCCCTGTTAAAAAACAAGCATCCTCTGTCTCCCCAAACATCATAATGAGTTTATCCGTACGTTTCTCTGTCACTTTTAGGCCATTACTGCATCTTCTGCAGACCCTTACAGCTGAAGGTGTTCTTTATTCACCTGTCCTGCTCCCCCAGTGAGTGAGAAGGTTGCTTTTAGGTCCCCACCCCTTCCTTGACTCCTTCCCGTAAGATGCCAGCGTCACTTCTGATCAGCACACTGGTGCCCTTCTCCAGAAAGCAGACACACCTGAGCTGCGAACATCTCATCTCTCCTCCTGTTCTTCCCCTTCTTATCCCCCTCGAACCTCTCTCAGTCACCTCTTTACCTACAACACAGTGGTAAGGTTATTATAGTTTGCACATGATTTTGCAAATCTACCCTAGACTTCATGTTTTTCTCCTGAGTAGACTTTCTTGATCAGAAACTCAGTGAACATTCACCTGCAAGAAGCCGCTGTCTGTTGATGGGCAAGGTTGAAGCGAAACCAAGGGCATGACCTCCTCCACCAATGGCACTTATTCCACATTCATTTCAAGCTCTGAACTATTCCTTGACACGTTGACTGGACTCAAAGCTGTAATTTAGGAAGGTCTCCATCACTAGCTGCAACCAGTGCTTCATTATGCTGCCACATGAAAGGTTATTTTCATCTGCTATCTTTTCCTTCGGTCCTTAGGCCACGTGTTAATTTGGCATTGAATTTGGAGGAAATGTTGTATTTTTAACAGCTGCTCCTAGATGTTCTGTAGTAGGTATGGATCCCAGACAATGAGCTTGGTTCTGGAAGAAATGGAAACTTCCTTATTTATATCAGACTCCGTAGCTTAAGTTTTCTTTCAGTGTTTATTGTTCAGAATGTTTGAGGAAATCTCCATGAACTTCACGTCAATTTTAAAATGGATCGTGTCTCGGATGCAGGGCAGAGGGTGTGGGGGCCGTCACCATCATGATATAGTTCTTGGAGAAACTCGTTACCTTCTCCAATTAGTGTGGTGGTTGTTACTTACACTTGTCTTCTAGCCCCAACGTTCTCCTTTCCAAATCTCCACTTTTCTTTCTCCACTCCTCTTAGGGAGAGAGAGGCCAGTGTATATTCGGAGAATATTTTGACCAACTAGGTACAAGTGAAGACTGAGCCATCTGGCCTAGAAATTCTCTGATATCAATTTATGAGGGGAAGAAATTTCTCACCATAGTTGTACCATGCTTCCTGTGTGCCCCATGAATTCAGAATTTAGGATAATTTTATGATGATTACATCCTTGTTTAATTGTAGAAGTCAGGTTAAGCTAGTTTATAGTGCAGTAACAAATATCTCCATCTTGATCTCAAAAATTTCTTACATCTTATCATGCCCCATATCTTTGCAGGATCAGCCACTGTCCTGAAAATTGCTCCTCACATGGGAGTCCAAGTTCTCAGAAGGATCTTTAGTTGGCAGCTAGAGCTTTGCTCAGAGATAATGGACATCACTTTCACCAGAACGCCTACAGCTAGTCATAGGATGCACACAACCTCAAGGGGACAGAATATGCCATTGTCCCATGAACCTGGGAGATAGACACAGGGACCTTTTGGTGACCCACTCCTGTGTCTGTGGAGCTGCCACTAGATAATAGTGAAAAGAGAGTAAGAATAGGAGTGAGGGAGAGTGTGGGCCACAGGCATTCTGGGCCCCAGCAATACCCTGTGACATGAGCTTGCTCAGTGATCTAGAGTATTCTCAAGAAAATCTGCCCAAGAAAGTTCACAAAAATTATGAGTGCAAATTTTATTTTGTGAATATTGAAAAAGTAGTTTAATGCATCCTACTGGCTGGACACACAGGCTGCTGACACCTGGGGACTCCTGATTCTCCATGGGAACTGGCTTTGCTCCTTGAGGTGCCTGCTTCTTTCATTAAGTAGTAGAAATGTGCTCCTGGGGGACAGGATGCTGCACTGTCCCTTGCCCACCCACCGGCCTCCTCAGGTGCCTTCACTGGCCCTGGCTGCCCACAGGCTTTGCTGGTATCAGCAGGTTAGGAAGCCCACTCAGCAGGTGGTCTGGAAGGGACCTTTCCCAGGGGAGACTCGAACCACACACACCTATGTCTACGTGTGATGCTGGAGTTCATCCCCCTGAATTCTTCCCTTACATAGATAGGCAACATGGTCAGCTGCACATAGATCAGCGGACACTGTGCTTGTCACGCACATCTGTGGGCTCTCTTCCCTGTGGGCCAAGACATCAGTGGAAATGGTGCCAGTGAACAGGCTGCAGAACTCCCCAGACGCGGCCCCCTGGCACAGGCCGAGTGGAAGGAAGCACAAGGAATATTGAAGGGTTTTGAGGATGATCGAAAAGACCCATGGGGGGCTCCTCAGCTTACAAGGGGGTCTTGTCCTGATAACCCTCATAAATAAAAAGTACCACACATTGAATTTGCATTCAACACCCAAAGAACCAATAGTCTCCTTGCTCTCTGTGTAAATTCACCAACTTTGGACATTTGATGTAATTGGAAATATATGCCACGTGATGTTTTGTGCCCAGCTTCTTTGGCTAGGGGTGGTTTTCTCAAAGTTCATCTACAATGTAGCACGTGTCAGAACTCCATAGAATATGTTGTCATAGAATATTCCAGTTTTGGGATATACCACATTTATAGAGCCTTTACCACTTGAAAGGTGTTTGGGCTTTCCTGCTCTTTGATTACTAGGTACGATGCTGTTACAAAGAGTTAAACGCCCCCAACCAGTTGTTAATTTAGTCTCATGGGAGCTTCCCAAGTCTTCTACCCAGGCTGCACCTGAAGCTAGAGAAGGAGGCAGGGAGGGGTGAGGATGTGTGCTTGTCTAGCATTCGAGAGGCCCTGGGTTCAATCTCCAGCACGGCAACAAAAGAAAAAAGAAAAAAAAATTCTGGAGAACATGGGATGGAGAGTGAGACAGAAAAAAACAAGGTTGAGTCAGATGAGCTAAAGAGAAATCCCTTAGTAAATGCTACCAGGCGGCATGATGCAGTTACGTCGCACACTCAGGGAGGTTCACTGCCGAAAAATCAAAGCACAATACTCCACAGGCTTAGTGACTCTCTGAGCCCCATAATTCAGAGCTGAGATTATACTCTTTTCCTTTAGTGAGTGTTTCATGGCCAATTTGTTATCAGTAGGGGAGTGAGACCCCAGTCTGAGAGCTTTGGTGACATTACAGAGCCTGGCTGCTTCCAATAAAAACTCAGAGAACAAAGAAGGAATTTTAACCACTTGTGAAAATAAGCCCAGCTGGTTTCAGGAACCCCAGACCAAGACTGTGACTTGCAGGTAAACTCTCAGGCCAGTGAGGGTAGCAGTCAAGAGGGAAAAAGGCCAGAGAGGTCCTCAAGCCAGGGGCCACAGAGGAGCATCTCCATGATAGAGTTTGAAATCGGTAAGAAGGTGGGCTTGGGGCTAAATTGTGAGTCATGTATTTTTAAATCTCTTAATTGGCAAGTGAATATGAATACTTGAGTTCAAATTTAATTTCCAGTAGAGACTTCTGTTTGAGATACAGTAAAGGCAAAACCAAAGCAACGAGATATTATGATCCTCAATAAATTTAAACTCCCAGCCCCCAGGAACTTAAGTGAAAGGCCTGCCCCCAATAACCCACCTCCTCCAGCCACATCCCTCATGTCTACAGTCACCACCTATTTAATCCCCATCCACAGATTAGTGCGCTGATTAGGTTCAGACTGTCTTAACCCAATCATCTCACTTCTAAACTTTCTTGCATTGCCTCACCCGTGAGCTTTTGGGGGACACCTCACAACTGAACCTTAACAGCACCTGCGATGGTTCCAGGTACGGGCTCTATCCAGTCTGAGGAGGGCCTCAGCTTATGTGGAGCCCAATACAAAACACAGGTGCAGCCAGGCCACCCCCACCCATGCTCCAGGCTCCTCTTCTGCAGATGGAGGCGGTGATGCCGCCTAGCTCAAACACCGCCATGCAGGGAAGAGGTCCTCTCAGCTCCTGGGCTCTTCCTGGAACACTGACCATCTTCCTGGAACACTGACCATCCTGTCTTGTATGAATGACGTTTTCACATCTGTCCCATGTATCCTCTGTTTCCCAGCATTCTAAAGACAGCATCTGTCTTGGTGAAGGGAAACTTGGGCCTGGGATAAAGACTTAGGTGAAGGTAATTTAGCTTGGGGGGTGGTCCAGGCCAGAGGGAAGGTCTCTGCTGTGGGCAGTGGGGGCTTGCCACCCTCAGGGCCTCCGAGCATCCCAGGAGGCAGGCAGGACAAGAGACGGGATCCTTGTGAGGCTGCTCCACCCTCTTACGTGGGGAAGGGTCTCACATGGAGCATTCTCACTCACACACCTGAGCTCTACACTAAGCAGGAGCTGAGGGTGTTCCCCCGCCTATGGGAAAGCCCCGAGGTCAAGAAGGAAGGGTCATAGCAGCCACCAGACATGAGATGAGGATCACGTGAGTCTCATGGCACCCAACCTGCCCCTGCAGCTGGAACTGAAATCAGAATTGTGCTGAGGGGGTGCAAGGGTCTCGGAGTGTGAGCACAGCTCCTGTTCACCTTCTTCACAATAAGCCTATTTTGTTTCATAACCTTCTCAGATTTTGGCAGTAGAGTGACAGTACATAGATGGCAAAATTTAATTTCATCTATCAAAATGAAAAAGTCATCTGCAAACTGAATCTTTGAATAATCCCTTTGACTCTCTTTTGTTTGATGTGTTTGCAAGTGACACAGAAAACCTGGCTCAAAATGGCTTAGGCTTATTGACTTATGAAGCCCTCCAGGGGAATAATTGGCTTCAGGAAAGGCAAGATCAAGAAGCAATGCCCGGGGAACGCTTGGTCTGCACATGGGGCAGAGTGGCTGCCAGCACCCCCAGTGGTTTGGCGGGGTGCTTTTCTCCCATAAAAGACCACAGAGCTGGGCCTCCCTGACTCTGTGGTGCCATGACCCATCCCTGGAGTGGGCATCATGGTGATGGAATAAGGAGCTTTGATTCTCTTGGCCTGGGTCACTTGCCTGTCTCTGGAGGACATGCAAGGCATTGTTTCCAAGGACAAGGTGAGTGGATGTTGGGTGTCAATGACATAGAAATCCACTGTTATCCACAGATACTCAGAACGAGTGCCTTGATGTGAGTTTAGATCACAAGTTGAGGAGTGTGGCCATTTGGGGTCTAAATTGTGCCTTCCTGGGTCCACCCGCAACTCTGCTCATCTCTCACTGCCCGGGGCACTCCAGCAAGCAGCGTGACTCTGCCCCTGTATGTGAAGACAGGGACACAAAGCTCACATGGGGAGAGCACGTGTAGAGCCAGCACGACGTGGCAAGCTGTGTGTTGGGTACGTGGTGTCCACTGTCCCTCCCTTGCCTTCTCTCTTGGTGATATCTTGGATCTTCATCTGGGAAAGGGGAGCCAAATGATCCATTGCTGGGTCTGATGATTGCTCCTGCCCCCTGGACACCCACACAGGTGACGAGGGACCTGTGGACCAGCGAACCTGTGACCCAGGGAACTGATGGCATCCTGCTAGTCAGATGTTCTCGCTCTGTGGTGATCGGGTAGCTGGTCAGCAGGACATGGTCACAGCAGGGCCAGGGTCCTGGGAATTTGCTCTCTGAGGACGCCGGGGCGCCCGCCACGCTGCTGCTCAGCACCTGGCTTGCCGCTGGAATAGGTAAATCGGATCGATCGCTCCTCTGTGTATTTCTTCCTTTCAAGCTATTTGTACTTTTTCACCTTCAAAGACACACAATCAATCAAACATGAGTGATTGCTTCAGCAGGTATCGACCATTTGTTTTTTAAACATTGAAGGTTTGGAGGAATCTGCGCAGGGCTTTGTAGTAATGGGTTGAGAAGGACTACCACTCCCAGAGTCGTTTTCCTACGGCCTCTGAAGATCTCTGTGCCTGTGTTGAGGATTCAGCCCGCATTTGTACTCGCTAACGATTTTCTATAATGTTCCTAGAAGAATGAAACCTCAGTTTAGATCATTTTTAAAACACATTTTTGGGGGCATGCCCTGTGTGTCGGAAACTGGGAAGGGGAGGAGTTCTAGGCTGTTTCTTCCCCATAATGGAACTTACTGGAGAGCTAAGGATAGGGATCTGAAAGTGCTTATTTGAAAGTAAGTTTCTTAAGGGAAATTGTGATGCAACCTGTCACCCGTGCTGCTTTGAGAATGAGTCCCTGGGAAACCTGGTCTGTGGAAATTGTATGCCTCTGTATTATAGTAAGAAACCTAAAGTGTGCCCACAGGTGAAGACACATAATCACCCCAAAGCAAAACGGGAAGCCCTAGCAGTCCTGGGCTGCCCGCGGCTCCACGCTGCAGCAGGAGACCTTGATCACATATTCCTGATTTCCTTGGCTGGTTTCCTACTGCCTGGAAATGGCTCAATGGCTTCAAGCCTCATATCCTTCCACGAGAGCAGGAAGAGGAGGGAAGACAGAGGGACCTCCACCCACTTCTGACCTCTCCCTTCTCATGGAACTCCCCCGAAGCTGCCCACAATTCTCTCATGGATCATTGACAGAATCAGGTGCATAGACTCCCCCAGACCAAACACGGCAGACACCATCAGCAATTAGCCCAAAGTGTGAGACCAAATGCGATTCATATTTGCAGCTTAGGGACAGCCGTATCTTCTTTGGGCACCTGACTAATGTTAGGGTGCTGTTGCATGGGAAAATGAAATAAGTACTATATAAGTGACCTTTGTTATTTCATTACTATGTTGCCATATAGCCCCAATCTCATTAGGGGGAGTTCCAGAGCTTCCCTCCTGCCTCTTCCTACTACATCAAATTGCTCAACAACTTTGTTTAATAGAGTCCAAGAGGAATCTGTTTCCCTTTAAATACTAAGAAGGAAAGAAAGGGCCTCCCATCAGTCTCCTGCTGCCATTGCACCATGCTGACCCCAGTGTCACTGTCCAAGTGTGGCCCATGTAGATCTGCAGCTGCAATGCTCTGTGGCTGCAGGACCCCTGCTGGGCATGAGGTTAGACTGCTTTGTGGTTCTTGTCTAGATATTGCTTGAGGTGGACACCGCCTGGTCCCCTGCACCAGCCATGGGAAAGCAACCTCTCTGTGGCCTGGGGTTGAGCTTAGTTGTCATCCTCGACCTAATCTGTTCATAGATTCCTTTATTTTATGAAATTAATTGTCCTTGCCTCTTCCTTGACCTTGACCTTCTGGTCCTTCTTTATCTGTCTGCTCTGAACTCCAAATCTGAGGGGTCAGGATCCAGGTGATCCACTTTCCCTTCCAGGAGGCATTACATCCATTTTTCAAAATAATGCCCTCTTTCCAGCAGCCATCTTGTGCACAGTGGAGGAACAGGTAAGACCTCTTGCTAATCCAGTGGAAAACAAGCACTGTCTTCATAGGAACCTTCTATTTTTTTTTTTTTTTTGTAGCCTTCTCCACAGCAACTGGCTGATAGCAGGAGCCCAGAGTTTTAAATGAATGGATGGTTATCACCATCAGGTCTTTCTGTTTGACACTTTTGAGGCAATGAACATTTATATAATTAAAAGTGAAAATCTAAAAGAAGTTTTCCTTGGACAAGAGGGTGCCCTGGGGTTGGTTATCTCCCCACATGACCAAAATGTATCAAACAGCTTTCTGTTACTGCAACAACTCCCTGAGATAACCAACTTGTAGAGAAAAAAAAGGTTTATTTTGGCTCACAGTTTTGGAGGCTTCAGCTCATGATCACCAGACTCCACTGTCTTTGGAAATGTGGCAAGGAGGGACACCATGAAGGCAGTAAAACCACTCCCCTCATGGCCACGGAGCAAGAGAGGAGAGAGAGCAGGCAAAGTCCAACTACCCACTTCTGGTGTGTGTCCCTAACAACCTAGGACCTCCCGCTAGACCCCACATCCCAAAGTTTCTACCATCTCCCAATAGCACCAAGATGGGGACTATGGCTGTGACACACAGGCCTCTGTGGGACATTTAAGATCCAAATGATGGCAAATAATGAGCCTAGAGTAGTTTTAAAAATGCCCCTCCGGGGTGTCACCTCTTACCTTAGTCTTAACCACCCCATTACACACAGAGAGGCCTCTGAACAATGGGGCTCTGCTCCCTCAAGTCAGCCCTCCAGGGTCTCCCCGGCCGAGCTGTCTCCTCTTGGAAGCTCAGGAGTCCTGGCAATTGTGGGGGATGCAGTACCTGAGTCCAGCTGCTCTTAGGGACTGTTATCTAGGGACCAGGCCTTCTCTTCTCCAGAATGTGGGGACCCCCCTGCACCCTGCAAGCTGCTGTTCACTCCTTCGGACCCCATTCCCACCATTCCTGCATGGCCAGTTCTGCCAATGCTTCAGGTTACAGCTGGGCGGTCTCCTTCATCAGCGGTTGTGACCAAGTGTGCATTGCAGTGTCAGGGTCCAGAGAGTGCCTTCAGCAACACCTAACTCCACATCGCTCCAAACTCAGGTATTTTGGTGGCTCCTGTTCAGATGAAAATACGTTGTCCCTCTGATCCAGGCTCCACACTCTTGGAGTTTACCAACCAGGAATTGAAAATGTCTGGGGAAAATAATCCATTCTAAATACTCCAGACTATTTTTCTTGTCATTTTTCCCTAAAGTCCAGCGATCACTGACAGGGCATTTACATTGAATTAGGTGTGTGTGTGACTGTGTGTGTGTGTGAGTGTGTGTGTATGTGTGTGCATGCATACATGTTATATGCACACAAACATTATTTGTACACACACACACACACACACACACACATATGTATACCATTTAGAGATGACGTGAGGTTTACGGGAGGGTCTGCTTGGGTTTTGTGCAGATGCTGTGCTTTAATGAGGGAATCCAGCGTCCTGGGTGGTTGGTGATCTCGGGGTCTCCTGAACAGGTCCCCTGACCATTCACAGGAACCACTATGTTATTGTGCCTAAAATTACACCATGAACATGTTTCCCTCAAGGGTGCTTTAAAAGAGCGTGTGCTGCTGGAGAGAAACTATGAATTCATTGACACTGAGGTGTAATTGACTTGCTGACTTAAACTTCTTGCACATCTCTGGATTCATTTAAATGTCAAGGGGTTACTTCAAATGCACTCGAATTTTTCCTAAACAGGATAAAAATCAGCTCCGCCACCCACCAAATTATATATCGAGGAACCAATTTTTGCCCTCTTTCAAGTTTAGAGATGAACACGTTTCCTTGTTTTCAGAATAATTTTGTTTTTGCTGTTGACGTTTGCTTTTATCACGTTCCTCATACGGAAAAAGTTTTAGACCCACACGTGGCTAATTAAATTTTAATTAATTGAAATTAAACACATTTAAAAATTTAATTCCTTCATTGAGTAAGAATTATTTCAATTTCTGAATAGCCATATGTGCCCAGCAGCTACCACACTAGAGAGGATGGTAAGAGAAGAATTCCTCATTCCAGAATGTTCTATTAGGCGACTGTGAATCAAACCTCAAACCCTAAGTTACTGTCCTCTTCATAGCATTGGTGTTGGGTTGAAATGGCCACTGGAACATATTCTATGTGAGATGTCCCCAAGAGCACAAAGCCCCTGCCCAGGGGGACCATATAGGCACAGATATAAGAATGTCCACTGAGGCATTATTTGTCCACTGGCCAACAAACATGTCCACCGACAGGAAACTGGATAATAAAATGTGAGATTCAGGTCCATAATCTCTTCCCATTCCCTGAAATTAAAAAAATCTCTAACGACCAAAGGGCTGTGCTTGGGGGCAGGGGTGTTTGTGTTTTTATCCCAAAGCTCATTAGGCAGCAAAACCTGAGCTGCATTGGCACGAGGCTCTGTTTTATTTGTGCCACTGAGTGTAAATTCTCGAATGACTTGCTGACCCCTCATTACAGTGCTTGATTATTCAGTGCTGTCCCAGACCTCCACGGGCACCTGACGGCATGGTTGATAAATGTGTTACTCGTAAACTCAGAGCAACGTTTAAATCCTGAACTTTAGCTGGACCCACAGGGTTTGGAAAACGGATGGTGGGTCTATATTCATCAACAGCTACCCAGGAATAAATCAGATGTGCACATGTAAACATGGTACATAAAGCAGATGAGAGAAGGAAAAATGCAGAATAAAATAGCATTCTGTTGCCAAAGCACTGTCTCCCTACAGCATCCCTGTGGCTGGTGGACACACAGGTGTGTGACACAAGCATGGTATAAGGGGGTGGTCCCGTGTGGGCATCCACCACGGAAGGACGACTTCCACCAGGGCAGGCTATGCACAGGGACAGATGAGGGCCAGGTAAGGCTGGGGGTCACCTTGGTCCCATCGGCCCAGTTCTGTGCACCTGGGTGTGAGACTCAGTATGCAAACAAACTACAAGAAAGGGTCTTAAATAGCCACTTACTGCTGACCCAAAGGACCCCCAAGCTCATCCGCCTTCTACCTGACAAAATAAGAGCTCCCCACCACCCCTCGTGGGGTGAATCCTGAACTTCAGAAGGAGGTCTGTTGGTTTCCCCAGGACCCCCGTCCACTCATGACCAGGTCCAGCCACACTACAGATGGGACATGACCATGGAAGGCCCCACCCCACTCATGCTTCTTCCCTATGCACAAAAGGCCGCCCTGTGGTGTCCTCTGCTTTCTCTACAATTGAAGACCTACAAGATAAACCAGCGGGTGCCTTCTCTCCACCACCAGGCCCTGCTGTGTCTCCTGCTGATGGGTTGTGCTCGTCAGGGCTGCAAGAAGAGGGGGATTTCTTCATGACCAACAGGAGCATGCCTCATAGCACACAGCAGTGGTTTCCTGTAGCCTCTGGACCCACAGTTTCCGTAGGGACCTGTCCAGTGCATCATCTTGGGCCCCAGTCTCACCACATTGGAAACAGGGTGACCCCAGCAGTTTTTGTTCTTCAAGGTTTCCAGGTGGTTCTGATGTTAAAAACCACTGACTATGATGTCAACCAGCAAAAAGTTTAAATATCAACAGCACAGAATGTCACCTGTGGGTTACTCTTTACACCGGCAGCTGTAGGTGGGCCCAAAGAAGGTGTTCATTGCCCCCGGGGGTTGGAGCAGGCCCTCAGATGATCTCTGCAATCCCAGGGTCTCTGTCACTCCCATCAGGGCTCTCCTCCTGCCTCGGTGTGTGAGAGGTGAGTTCAGGTATCCATTAAATTAAAACGGGCAGCACACCAGCCACGGCATTTGCAGGCAAGTCACTAAGCAGGTGTCTGGCTAATGTCCATCCATTCCAAATGGATTCACCCCTCACTTATCACCTGGAGGGAAGGAGCCCAGCTAATGAGCAACGGGCCAGGAAAAAAAACAAGGAGAACAAAGCAAATTTTGTGCAGTGTTAATAACAGTTCTGAAAACCAGAGGGTCAAGCGATTGCCTTCCGAGGCCGCCTCTCCTCTGAGGCGTGGCATGTTGGCGCAGCTGCCAGGAGCTCTGAAGGTGGCCCAGACGCAGTCGACTGACCAGGGTGAACTGGGATCCCGAGCTGAAGCCTCAGCCCTGCTCAGATTTCCCTGGCCTTTCTAAATTTGAAAGCAGAATTGAATCAGTTGTCAAAAGCTCATGGCCTCATCGCTCCCCTGCAGTAACCTGCTTCCTTCTGAACAGCTCTTCTCTGCAGCAAGGAAGTTAGATGTTAAGAACGCTGTCCCCAAACGGCAATTATCCTCTGGTCACTCATCTTGCTGCGGGGACCAAATTGTTTTGTAATTTCTCATTAGGCAGCAGATAATTAAGAATACAATTAGCAATAGTTGAAATGGCAAGCTGTTGTCCCAGAAAGGATTGAAAATATAGTAAGAATGGAGGTGATCAGATAAAGGGGCTGTGGGGGAAGAGACCAGCTAGGGGAAGCCAGTGGGAGGGGAGGAGGGGGAGGGGGGGGCAGGGCTGCAGAGCCAGAAGGCCAGCTGAGCTTCTGCACCACTAGGCGGCTGGTGCTTCTTTGAAAATTCAATGCTGACTTTAAAAAATCAATAAATCAACATATCCTCCTGGGAAAAAAAAACAGAGTAATTTATATACATAGGAAAATTAAGATGAGTAATGTGGGCTCTATGCAGCTGAAAGAGCACATTTGGATGCAAAAATGGATTTTCTAAACTGGATCTCGGAACAGCAGCCTTGTTCTCAAATCGGGATTCTGCTCATCTGAACTTTGTGAAGTAAATATGATTTCAGTATTGTAAAAATAAATAAATAAATAAATATGCAAGCTCTGGAATCTGACATTTGCATATAAATAGAAAAGAATTCAAAGCCGCTGATCTACCCAGAGAAAAATGACTTCCACTTTCTTATGTAATTCCTAGTAAATTCGCCTTTATAAATGTCCTTGTCACAGTATTCTAAAAACAGGGGTTAATTTTTGTAGCTTCAAAATAAAAATAAAGCCAGTTATTCACGAGAAATATCTCTATGAAGCAGCTGAACCCAGTGAGATTCTTTCTGCCCCCCAAGTTCCACCAAATGAAAAGAAAATACCTGATGCTGATTTCCCACTGCATGGCTTTACTGACTTCACCTGATTTCTAGATGTCCACACTCACTGCTGCTGGTGTCCAGGTATCAGAGACACCAGGAGACAGCTGCTCCTCCTCCTTCCCGAACACCGCTCTCTGAGAGCACGTGAGTGACTGTGAACCCCAGGAATACTGCCTCCCTGCTGTCCAATCACCAGGAGGACTGACAGAAAGATGAACTGACCAAGCACAGCTGAGTACCTTGGACTTCTGCAGTGAGGAAGGACATCTCTACAAGGAGCTTCAGGAAGGGCCATCAGGCCAGTGCTTACAGGATTTGCACCTGGGCTGCCCGGGAGGTGGACCTTGCAGGGCAGGGTGCTCCTGGGGATTGGGCCCAAGGCAGGCTCTTGGGCTGTCCACACACCTGCTGTGCAGGCCGGGAACTCGGGAAGCCCAGCGGGACCTGACACTGGTCCACAGAAGCAAGATCTATGCAGATCCTTATTGCATGGTCTTGCCTCCAGGTTTCCACTGGCCTTTCCTGGGCCTTTTGGGGAAAGGTGTCTTACTTATGAGGCTCAGTGACACTCTAAGAATCTCAGAGCCCCAGGGGCTGCTAAAGGAAGGGTCTTTTCAGGTTGAATGTGGATGTCCACATCACCGCACGTCACCAGTTTATGATCTGAAGGTATCACTTGACACTCTTTGCTTTAGCCCCAGTCTGTCCATCACAGGTCCAGGAAAAGGGGCTACCCAGTGACGTGAGAGGGCACTTCTCTTAGGGACTGAAGTTCTCTGTGTGTCTCCAAGGAGCTTAGGTCAGATATTGGGGCTGGATGGATGGGAATTTAGGCTTCAGAATGCGGGAATCCTTTCTGCTGGGGCCTGGCCCTGTTGAGGCACGAGAAAGGTCATCAGAGGAAAGCTCCTTGCTGTTCCAGCTCAGGTCTCACTGAGAACCAAGGGTGTGCAGATCAGTGATCCTGGGGTCCAGAGAGAAGCCTGTTCCTTCCCTCAGGCTTTAGGTGGGAGGCACAGTGATGGGAGATCTTGTAGCAAGTCCCACTGAGCAAGCTGTTGGTCCTGATAAGAAAGCCGTTTGGCTGGTTCACAGTTTAATCTTTCAGGAGTGGGCATTTTCTGGAACAAGCGTCTAAATTACTTGTGTTGGTCCCAGGGCCATTTGACACAGGGAGGAGGAACTGGGATGGACCAGGCACATGCCCTCCATTTCATCCTCTAAGTAGTCTTTGCAGAGATGTGTATTTCTCCTCTCCCCACTTAAACTAATTCAGCACTTATTTTAACAATAAGTGTATCCTGTGCTAAAGGGCAGTTCATGTCACATTTCTTTATTTATCTTAATGTCATCTGGTATAACTTTGCTCCATCCATCTGGTTTGGCAGTAAATCAAATCTGGCTCTGTTTAGGGGCCTCTTCCTCCCAGGGCCATGATCTCTCCAGATCCCTGGAGCTCAGTCAGTCCAGGAGTGAGGATAGCCCCTGGCCCCCAGTCAATCCTGGCAGTTGCTCCCGGGTGCTCCCAGGTGGAGAGGCCTGAGGGTAACCTGCCTGCACTTGGTGCTCTGGCCTGAGGAGGCTGCCCAAGGGTTGAGACGGGCCAGCAGACCACCCTAGCTGGTCCAGAACTTTCTTGCCTTTGTCATAGGATCCTCGGTTCTGGGTAGCTACAGAGAGGTGGTCACCCTAACCACAACGTGTCTGTCTTCTTCCAAAGTGGTTCAGTTCCCTTGAAACCCCCTGGATGGGCCACTCCCCACATAGCACACCAAGAACCCACCTTTGCTAGGAAAATCCAGCACCAGCCAGGAATGCAGACCTTTGAAAGTCGAGCCTCCTGTATATGGAGGCTCCTGTCATTCTCTGTATGGAAATTTACCACATTGAAATTTTTCTTATTAATGCCAGTTTAAATTTTCCCAGTTCTTCTGACCTCCATAAATCTTCCACCTAAAACCCCAGCATTCCACAGACTGGACTGGCACATCCTGAGGCTAGGAGGGATTTCCCTCTCTCATCTTTCCCTGGAAGCCAAACTTATATTATAAAACCATTACTGCTATTTTTCATTTCCCATCTCCTTGAAAACTTTGCTGAGGAAAAAAATGCCTTTCTTCACTAATGAGTTTCTCAAAATGGGACCAAGGCCAGGTCAGCTTTAGCTCATCCGTGGGAGTGTGCGTGGCGAAGGGGTGTTTAATCACAGGTACAGGACACTTACGGCTGCTTTCCAATGATTACCTCGGGCGCAGTCTTCAGTGCCACGCTTTTACTTTATTTTGACATATTTATAATTGCCTGGAAGGATTTCCTAGACAACTACCACTTTTATTGAGACAGAAAATCTCAAAGTTACCTAAATGCTAGATGCAACCTTTTATTTATTTCTGTGGTGGATGAAAAATATTGGAGTAACTTAAGGTATGGCTGAGTGGGAAAATCAGAAGAGGTAAACGGCCTGATTGCTGTCTTTTTCATTCTAACTAAATCATTTAAAGAAGTTTGGTTAAAATGTGTGATACAAAATAAAACTACCTGGGTAACGTTCAAGGCCATGTATTTATTAAAACCAAAGCGTGTGAGTCAGAATACTTACGAGGCTCTGTCCATCTGATCTGCTCCAGTGCCACCGTGGCCTGGCTTCAAAGGCTGTGAGTCGAGCGTTCGTAACTCCTCGGCCAGAGACTCTTGAGATGAGAAAGTCGGGTCTATGCCAGGGAAGCGGCCTCAGGTCAGGTGGCCTTCCTGACTCATCCCTAGTAAGTGGAGTTCCACCCGGGTGGCGTCCGACTAGCTCTCACCCACCTCCCATGTGTCCTTCCACCAGGGAAGGTTGGAAGGTATTTTCAAGGCAGACCCAAGCTTCCTTCCAGCCTGTGCCTGGCTGGATCTATTCCCAGCCCGTTTCCCAGGAGCACCTCCACGCTGTTTGGTCACCTCCTTGTGGGGTTGGTTTGGCTCCACACCGTAGCTCTGCTGCCATGTTTCCGTCTAGCCTGGGAGAACCTGCCTCCCACCGGGACCCTCAGGAAGGCTGTGTCTGTGCTGCAGAAGCACCCCGGCCTGGGCAGAGCGTGGCACGCCTGCATGGCCATGCTGTGTGGGAAGGGCGTGGTGGACGCTGATTAACACGAGAACGGCTGAGGCCAAGAAGCTTCCCGTCGCTGGGGAGGACGCGGGTGGTGCACAGTAGACCTGCTGCGTGGGCAGCGGTTGGCAGCACCTCTGTCCTGTTTCAGTCGTCCGTTATGAAACACAAAGCCACACACCACACGAGTGTTGGCTGGAGGACAGGAGGCAGGACAAACGTGGTGGCAGGTTCTTTTGGTGATAGAAGTCCAGCACAAGCTGCCCTAAGCAAGCAGCTCACTCACTGGAAGCCACTGGAAGGGTCAATGGCAGTTCGTGGTACAGACATACATGCCTGCCCCGTACACACCCTGCCTGCAGTGCCCTGAGCCTGGTGCATCCTAAAAATCCAGTCAAAGAGGATCTGCTGCAGAGATGGGCGCATGCCAGGGGACATGGGTCACTCTGGGAGATGAAGAGGATGGGCAGGAGGCAAGGGCCACATGGGCAGGTGGATAGAGAGAGGGAAATGCACAGGGGTCCATCACATGGGGAGGGGAGGGCACCCATGGACAGAGGTATGAGAAGGTGCCAGGCACTGCAGATGACGGGGACAGGGAACACAAACCTCACGGAGATCAAAGGCATTGGTCACTGTGCACTCAAAACAGCAGCAAGGACCTGAACTAGTGATTTCTGACCAAAGTGTGCAGGAAGGTACTGGTGACTGGACTTGGAATATGCTAATTACCTGGAGATAAGAATGGCAGTGGTCATCTCTCACACACACACACACACAGACACACACACACACACACAGACACACACATGTTGGGTTGTTTAGGAACACATTCTTCTGGTAGGTATGTATATGTATCATGCATTCACATATACACAGCTATATGAATATATTTCAAAATATATGCACATATTCCAAACTGTCATATTCTCTGACCACACAATTAGACTTCTAGATAATCCCACAAAAACATCTGTGCAAACAATGAAAAGGACAAATGTGGAAGTGTGCCTACTGGGGCACTGTGGAGAGCAGGGGAGAGTGCCACACCAAAAATGCTGGTGGCCAGGGGTGTGCTCAACCTCTGGAACAGCCATGCATGGGGAGCTCAGCAGCCCTAGGGTAAATGCAGCAGGTCTGGTCCAGCAGCTCAGGAAGCTGAGGACGCACCCACGTGAAGGAGCACGTAGAGAGAGACATGCCTGCCCAGTGTGCACATATGTACACACACACATATATACCTGCATGCACACACACACCTGCACACACATACAGACATACCTGCATGCACAAACAACTGCACACACACCTATACCGGGATGGTGGTGGGCAGTCACACTAGTTGTGTGTTTTCCCACTCGTCCTCGTCACTAAACTCTCCTGCAACCCCAGAAGCTTGGGCATTTCAGTCTTCAAACCCCCAGGTGGGTCCAGACCATTATCAGTCCACTATGGAAGCTACGGCTCTTAGAAAGGTTTGTAATCACAAGACCCTGGGCTCCTTAAACCTTGGGATTTTAGTTCTGACCTGAATAATAGGCAAACAAAGTAGGTGCCCTAACAGAAGGAGCCCTTCCAGCTCCCCTGGGTTAAGGAGCCATGGACTGAAGGGTGCAGGGTACCCTGGGGGGCGTGCAGGTGCCAGTCAGTCTGCCCGTCCTGCCCTCCCGACTTGGTTCTGAGTGATGACGGTGGCGCGGCTCCGGGTGTTTGAGAAGAGACCTGGGTCCCTTTCCCTTTCTGGCTGCCATGAGCTCCTCAGGTCACCTGGCTCTAGAGGGCAGAGAAAAGATGGCCCCGTGAGAAATCCAGGCAGGGCACTAGCTTCCCAGGATCGGCTGGAAAAGTCAGCTCCAGGGAAGACCAAGGAGGTGAGATGTAAAGAAGACCTCGGTGCACACAGCACCCAGCAGAGGAGAGCTGAGGACTGCTTCTGCCCACGACACTGTCCTGCATGGTCCCATGGGCCCAGAGTCACATCCAACAGAGAGGCACAGACAGAATGATGTATCGATAGAGTGCCTGTGGGTGCCCAGAGGTTAGTCAGAATCAGCGAGGCTCCTCTCGATACATCAGGCTGAACATGCCTAGAAATAAGCCCAGGTGGCATCGACTGGATGAGTGTTCAACTTATGCCCGTGGGAGAGCAACCAGCATTTAGGGGAAACTGTGCTTTGCATTTTGAATTTTGATCTCTTCCTGGGCTAGTGCTTTTGCTCTGCCAGACAGTGGTGGCAAGCCACTGCTCCCAGTCGGCCACCCACCCCAGCGGCACACAACCCACACTCTACCCTGAGCTGGGCTGCCAAGCTCTGACACTCCGTGGGTTGGGTGCATTAAAGCCCCTGTTAACATGGATGACGTTTCCCATTGTTGACGGGCTTATCAGGACATGACCAGCTCAGGTCAAGGCATATCTGTGTTAAGTTGATTAGGGAGTCTGAAAATGTGCACTTCAAACACAGAATGAAAGACAGAGATAGAATGGGACATGGGAAGGCAGATGATAGACAGGTGATAGATAGGTATATAGATAAATAGATAGATAGGAAGGAGATGGAGCAAACTCTTCCTGACACACAGGCCACGTAGACTCATACCTTGGGGACTCTACTCAATAAATGACAGTGCAAAGAAATCAGCTAACAAGGGACTGAATGAAGCAGGTGAAGGTGGACTTGGGGGGCCAGAGTGAGGAGGAAGGGGAGTCGTTCCTCCTTTGCCTCCTCTAGGATGTTGCCTGACCTAAGTTTGGAATAAGATTGGATGTGTTCTGCCTCCCTTCATCCTCCTCTCTCCTTCTGTGATGGGGGTGGGGCACTCTAACAGACACTCATGGGAACAGTCCCTTCCACAACGTGCCCAGCTCCTCCCATTTGGTCTGGATCTTCCCCAGTTATACCTCCAAAAGCCAGAAAATACTGGGAAAAAACCCAGTCCCAAGCTCATTTGGAGGCTTTGTCACCCTGGGTTCAGAATATTCTCAGTTCAGACTTCATGTGCCCCTCCTAGAAGGATAACGTCACCACTTACCCTGCTCCATTGTAAGGATTTGAGACCAAGAGAAGGGGGTGCAAGCTCTTCCACAGAAGAAGCCAGACCTGTTTGATTTGCACAGAGCTGTTTTCCAAGTTCAGCCCCAAGTGCGGTTTAAAAATGAATGAGCTCAGCTGGGTGCAGGGGTACACACCTCACCTGTCATCCCAGCAACACAGGAGGCTGAGGCAGGAGGATGGAAATTCCAGGCCAGTCTCAGCAACTTAGTGAGACCCTGTCTCAAATATTTAAAAAAAAAAATGGATAAAGCACCTGGTAAAGCACCCCTGGGTTCCACCCCTAGTACCAACAGAAATAAAATATAATAAATGAGCTCATTGGGGTTGGGGTAGTTGAGGTACATGTGGTCTCACCATCTCAAATCCAGAGATAGGCTTAGAACCAAATGCTGCAATCCCTTGTTCTTCCCTGACTGACAATGAGGCCCTGCTCCAGGCAGCCCACGTCACAGGGAGATCTGACAGACCTTTACAGGAAGGGGAGGCTATTAATTTGGTCCTGTTAATTTTTCATGGTGGAGACCTGGTGCCTCATTTAACATTTACCCCATTGATTTTATGGGGCCTCTTTATAGCTGTTAGGACAGTTGGAAATGTTAAAGGGAAGGGAGATCCCTCTCCTCCTGCTCATTATGCTAGAAGAGAAACTTCCAGGCCCTGGGAAGCTTATGGTCCTCAGAGGCTTCAGGATGATGGACAGGTGCAGTGTGTCACCCCCGGGGCGGAGCAGGGAGCTAACTTGCAGGGTGTCTGGGATGGGCCGGCGAGATGCAGCATGGAAAATTAGCCCAGTAAAACAGCTATAAAATATGAGTCACGGCGTCCTAAAAACGCCAAGAGACCAAGCACCATAAATATCCCAAGCAGCCGAGAACAAGGCCCGCTACCTCGTGCAAACCTGGAAATAGCGGGTTTCATAGCTGTGTCATTAGAGTTCTTGTTTAACCATCTCTGAAATAACAGCCAGTGCATTGGGCAGGACATGAATCCACCCTCGAACGAACGTGGGCCACTAACCACAAAAGGGCAGAGAGAGGTGGAGATGCTAGGAATAATTTGGCCCACTATTTCCCAAGGCAGAAGTCGATTCTTGTTACCAGGGATAGCTAGTTTCCTTTTCTTTTCTTTGCACTTTTTTGTACCATTTAGTGTTTGTTTTCCTTATTTTTTTTAAATGGACTCTTCATTGAGAAGAAATAATTGTATGTATTTATTGTACAACATGGTATTAAATATGTGTCTATTGTGAGATGGACAAATCAGGCTCATTAACATATGCAAGGCCTCACCTACTTGACCTTTGACTTGAACTTGCTTATTCTAATATCGCCACCCTCACAGGATCTCCTTCCCATCAACTCCTGGACTGTTTTCTTTCTCTCTAGGGGAGATACAGGGATCTTTCCAGTGACCCTCTTATCACAATGGTTCCATCTCTCAATCAACACACCACCTCGTTCGCTGTGTTTCTGCTTCAGGAGAATTTATGAATCCACACTGCTGATTCATGAGCACTGAACTGGCCAACCTCACTCTGACTCGGATCCCAATGAAGCTTCTCTGTGTCCTCTCCATGAGGCACAGCACTCCTGTCTTCCCACTTTGGCAGGTAAAACAGCAAAATCAACAGCCAAGACCACAAAAATGCAAAGAAACCATTGCCACACAGACTGCAGTAAAGGCTCTTGTAATGGCAGGTCACCGCAATAATGATGGGGGTGTGGGTAGCCCCTCTGCACCCCACCCAGGAAGGGCAGTGCAGATCTTGCTGTTCCTAGCACTGTAGGTCTCCTCTTCTCCAGAGCCTTCCCCCGACCCTCAGCATGACCCAGGCAGAAGCGAGGCTGCTCTCTGAAATTCTGACCCACCCCTTAGCTACCTAGCAGATATCATGCATGGTTTTTTATAAAGACTGCAGAAGCAGAGGCTGGAGGTAGCCATTGAGCTATTAGGTGGGCCAAACCTGTTTCCTGTTCTTCCTGAACACACAGCGAACCAATCTTGGCAGCCTGCCTTGCAGTTGTGAGCATCTCTCACTGAGCAAGATGAGCAGCTGGGACACACAGCACGTGAAGGCCATGTCTATGGTCCCGTCACTCCATTCTTGCTTGTTGAGGGTGGAGGTGGCTCAGGACAGGAGGAGCCCCCTGATCAATACACCACCCACAACAATGGATTGAACTTTCTATGAATCAGAAGTAACTTTCTATGAATCTACCAGACTGTAGCTGTCACTCCTGTGGGGCTGTATTGGCCCTGGCATGGGGTCTTAGCTACAGGAGACAACAGGAACCACTAAGATCAAGTTAATGGCAAACCTGGGTTTCTTTGGCTAGCACAGGGGTCTCAGAGCTCTACTCATTGATTTGGGAGAAGCAGGAAGTGGCCATTCTGGTAACTCCACGTACTGTACTGCAGACGCTGAAGACACTTTGGGGATCCCAGTCTGAGGACACTGATGAGTTGATTGTGAGGGCTTGGACAGTCCCTTTTGCTCCTGCTGAATACGTGGGGGTGGACACGGAGTATCTCATTCCACCCGACAAAAGCAGACTTTATATCTGCAATTATGCAAGTGTTTTCAGTCCACAGTCTGCAAAACGTATTGCCTTGTTGGTTTTCCAGTGAGGCCGAAGTTTTCCCCTTTCCCTCCTGGTAGTCTTCCCTGAATCCACTGAAGCCACCTGTCACTCATCCCTGAAGGGCCAGATGGTGGATACTTGGGGAAGGACTTGCAAAAGCAAACTCACGGCCCCTGGAGGGGGCAGGAGGCTTCAAGTAGAGAGCCCTGCACCTCCTCACACCTGCAGAGCTGACTCAGCCTTCCCTCCAGCCATGGACCATGAGTGTGCCTCCAAGTTTGTCCAGAGGCCAATGCTTCCCAAGTCAGAATGCTCTGCCGTGAGGGTGTCCAGACATGCCTCATCTGTTTCAATTTCTGGTTTGCACTGACGGAGAAAAGCAATCCATCATCTCTTAGGGAAAAGCCATTTGGAGGAATCCATCTTGTGCATTCATATCAGCTCTGCAGCTGATGAATAGCAAATAGCATCAGAGAAAGAAAGAGAGAGACAGAGAGGGGACGGGGAAGGACAGGGGAGGAGGGAGGAGGGGAGGACAGAGGGAAGAAGGAAGGGAGGGAGGGAGGGGGAGGAGGGAGTGTGGGAGGAGCGAAGTGGGAGGCGTCTCCTGGGAAACAGCCCTCAGGCCATTCTCCACGTAGCAGTGGACTGCAGGCGAGGTAAAGTGTGGGTGAAGCTGACCACTCCCTGGGTTTCCTCCTGTCCGTGGCTAAATAGACCTGAGATGCTGCCGTTTCTCAGGGAGGCCTCCTTGAAGTCCCCTTCTGCTCCCCTTCCCGCCCAGCGGGGCCAGCTCAGCATGGGAAGCAGATGCCCTCTCCGCACTTAGGTGACCAGAAGCTGGTCCTCGGGGTGAGGACGGCCCCCACGCACACTCACCCTGGCTGCCGTGCTCTCTGCTCTTCCCCAGTGTGAACTCACTGTGACCTCCCTGCGTCCCAGAACAGCGATGAGGCCCAGAGGTGAGGGAGGCTGCCCGGGCGTGGACAGCTGGCAATTGGCAGAGCCGGGACTGGGACACGTGTGGCCTGGCTCCTGCCCCAGCCCATGGCAGGGCCTCACAAGGCCAGGACGCCTCGCTGCACCAAAACTCGTTTCCCAAAACAGAAGTGGAGCTTTGGAAGAGATAAAGAGGAAGATTGCCAAGCTCTGATAAGGCGTTTGGCTTCCCAGGACAAAGACCTAAAACCAGAAACACACCCTGTGCCAAGCCACTGGGGGCCTCCGCCAGGTTTTCATCACTACGACAAAACACCTGAGTTAAGCAACTGAAAGAAGGAAAGGTGGACTCTGGTCCAGGGTGGGCTGGTTCCACGGCTCTGGACCCACGGTGAGGCAGGACATGATGCAGGAGGGTGTGGTGGAGGAAGGCAGCTCAGCTCACGGAGGCCAGGAGAGAAAACAACAGCGGGAGAGGAGGTGGGGCCAGGGACAAGCCATCTACTCCCTCCACCTGGGTCCCAGCTCTGACAGCTTCTACCACCCGGTAATGCCATCCATTAGGAATCCCCGATGGCTTTATCCACTGATGAGTTCAGGCCCCCACTGCTATGCTGGGGCCAGAGAGTCAGCCCTGGAGCCTTTGGGGGACAAAGGAGAACTGTGGGCAGATCCATGTGTGCCTCTCCATAGCACACATATCAAGCAAAGACCAGGTGGGGACACAGGAGGAAGGAGGCGTGTGCCAGGAGCCAACCCTGTCAGACTTTGATGAGGGACTTCTGGCCTCCAGAACTGTAAGAAACATTTCTGGTTTTTAAGCCAACCAGTGTAGGGTATTTTCTTATAGCAGCCCAAGAAGACTCAAATATAAAACACATACTGCTATTTATACATCATTCAGAGGTAAATAAACAGATGATGCTTACAAACACACATATATAAATGTAGAAAACTACACATGTGAGTACAGATGGATATATTGTACATATGTGTATATTTTTCTCTTTCATGAGACTAATGTGGATATTTCATAATATTTTAGAATTTATCATAAATGTTAGCAAAGCATTTATTTTCATGCATTCCAATAAGTAAATTAGTTTTATGTTAAAAATAAAGCAATTTTATTACTTTTATTAAAATAGAGAAAACTGAAATTTTTTTGCTATAGAAATTTATATGACAAAATCTATGCCATAAAGTTTGGATCAAAGAATATGCAGACAAGAATGAATTGGGAGTGTGGGAAGTTAAAATCTTACAGTTGCATGAGGCAGCTAATTAATAAAAATGTCTTACAGTCTTTCTAAATCTCGTGATGGTTAAGGTGTTCCTTAGCTTCTCAAAATGTGCAATTTCGTGTGGTTTCTTTTCAGCTTCCAAATAAATATTGACTTTCATACTTTTTTCATTTATAACTTTGTGTGTTTTTAATAAAGAGGATTCCAAAGTATGAAAATGCCTAGGCATGCCTCATAGTAGCACTTCAGCATCTCTGGGGGGATTTTGCAAGGAACAGCCGCTTTCCTAGGTCCCCCGGGTGAGATTTGAGTTCAACTGGTCCATGGGGGCATGGGAGGCCCTTGGGCCACAGTGGTCAGTGACCCTTGCCCACAAGATTCTCAGGGGCAGCCAGAATGAAAAAGGCGTGGAGGCCATGGGAAATCTCACTAACTGTCCCCTCTCCTGCCTGTTTCCCCAAATAAGCAGCTTCAGAGAAACGTCAAATAAGAACACAGCAAGAACCTGGGACCAGAGAGCCCTCCCAGTATCCTTGGGGACCGTGCCAGATTCTGGATCATGGAGAGCCAGGGCAGGGCTGAAAGGAAGCCTTCTGCTAGGCTTGGGCCATGCAGACGTAGAAGGGAAATCAGGTTGACTTACAGTAGGTGCAGCAACGTGATGTCATCTCTTACCTGTCGGGGTTTGTGGACTGATTTTGTTCTCTCTTATTTTTAAAGAGCACTATCTACCTCCCTATAGATGGAGAGTATTGAAGTTACTTCTTGTCATAAAGGGACAATGGCAGTTTTGTCTGCATTGTTCGGGGTTTGGGACTCAGAGACCAAAGTGTGTGACATATAGCTTCTACATCTGCCTTTCTTTGGTTTTCTGACTCCCTGAGCTCTGATTCCTTGAGTATCCACCTCTGCTGGTTATTTCTGCTGTCTAACCAGTGTACCCAGCTATTCTCTGGGCATTTTCCAGCATTGTATTCACTCTTTCTTGAAGTTGGGTGTGGCTGTGCCGTTTTCTACGGGTAAGGAAAGTTGAGTAGAAATGACATCTTATGTATTGGTTGGCTACAGCTGCATAACAAAACATCCATAAACTTAGGGCCTCAAAGGTACTGACAATTTTGTTGCTCGTGCATCCATGTGTCTCTCAGCCATTCAGCTGATCTGGGCCTGGCTCTGCTGATCCAATATGGTCTCATTCCAGTGTCAACAGCACCTGGCCAATCCACCTAGAGTCAGCCTCACCACAGGCCTGGGGTGGTGCTGGTGGTCAGAGTTCTTCAGCACCCAGCAGACTAGCCTGGGTGTGCTGTAGGAAGAGAATAACAGATGAACCCCATCGACAACACCTTTGGATCCCCAGTCACATCACATTTGTTGCAGTGCCAGTGGACAAGGCCAATTAGAAGGCCATCCCAGACCCAGAGAGTGGAGAAGCTCCCTTGCTGTTGATGGAGTGAGTTACAGACCCATATTGTAAGGCCATGGGATCTGGGAAGGGGTTGTCTATGCCCAACTTTATGGTCTCTCACTGGTCACTTCAAGGTGGCATCTGTAAATGCCAGCCAGCCATCTCCACATTCCCTTTCTCTCCGCTTGGTGACATTTCAGAGGACAGCTCTTCCAGCAACCAGGGTCCTAAAGTGCAGATGCTGTAGAGCAGACTCCCAGGCACCCCTGTGAGGGAATCGGGGTGCAGAGAGAAACAAACACCAAACTTTTCTTCAATGTGTTAGGCCACTGAGAATTGGGATTGTTGTTACTGCACCACAGTGTCACTCATGCTGCCTAATTTGCCCACAGAGAGGAAAGAGTCACCTAGACTCAGGGCAATCCACAGGAACTATGGGGAGCCACTGTCTTCAGAATAAAGGCAGCTGACAGTGTCCCCGTCATTTGCAGTAAATTAATCATCCAATTGCATAATCACGAGGAGCATCTGTTTGTAAGAAGGTGGCATGACTCTGTTAACCTTGCTCGTGGCTGCCTGAAAATCTAGTATAGTGACAGCAATTTTTACCCAGAACGTGGATCCGTCTTGGCCAGGCTTGCTTCCCTCTGCTCTTGACTGCCACAAATGCTTGTTGTCACGCCTCCAAACAAGCAGGCTGGGTCCTCCCCACCAAAACCAGATTCACACATTGAAAATTCAACAGTGCACGGACCTACGTGTCAGATCGTGTGCAAAGGCACCATTTCCGTGTTTGTGAAGCCCCATCACAGTCCCACTGCGCAGCCTCAAAAGACCGTGAGGCTTTTGGTAGGGACCTGTTTTAAACAGGGTGGGAAGCAGAGGAGTCTTAAAGGCACTTCTTAAAAATCCTGTCTTTATCCTTTGGAGCTCATCTGTATCTTTTTAAAAAATCAAATATTCCCAGTGGCCTCAGCCTATGTCTCAGCCTCTGAGGAGGCCACTTAGTAACCAGGGCCACTGGCTGGAAGCGCCCTCTCCTGTCCCTTCGGGCAGCCCACAGGCCTCTGAGAAGCCTCTGCACAGCACTGATGGCAAGGGGAGCTGAGGCCTCCGTGCGGGGAGTCCCATCTTTGGGAAGGCTCCCTGTCTTTGTCGGGATTACCTGGCTATCAAACTGGGGCCCCCTCGGAGGGGCCACCCCCCAAAGAGATGGTGCTAGAAACTCAGAGAAAAGCAAACCAGGGACATCCAGTGAGCGGGAGAGGCTGGCGCAGACGGCAGCCTCCCCAGAGACAGTCCAGGGTGCCACTTGCTTAACCTGCAAACAGCCCCCAGGAGCCCCCTTTGTGATGGACCCCGTGGGAACAGGAACCCAGTGCCCAGTCGTCCATTAGAGGAGGCGCTGCCAGGCGGCCTCTCCAGAGTGAGTGGATTTGTTTTCTAACCTTGGAGTTGGAGACTTTGGAACTGGATGGAGGAGACAGACCACAGACCAGGTGCACTTTCTGCTTCATCCTGGGGATGATTGGGCAGGGCGGAGAGGGAGAGGAAAAAAATATGGGATTAGGGTTAATTGTGACGCGCTCTTCCCTCTTTTCTGTTTTTGCCAGTTGTTCAATATTTCATGTATGGTTCAAATTGTAAAGGTAAAAACACGACTATGATGAAATATGTAAATAAAGGTCAAAATAGTGAGTATCTATTATTTATTATTTAAGGTGCTCAGCTCTAATAGGATGAATACTCAACCTATAGCGGCCTTCCTGGTAAGGACATAAAATGTTTCTTTTGCAGAGGAGAGATTTGGAGGTTTTTTCTCTGTGAATTGCTTCAGGCTCTCTGTGGCATGACATGGGACTCAACTGCTCCGGTCCTTCTTCACCCTCATCCTCTGTGGGTTGGAGTTTCCTCCTCTTGGCTGTCATCTCATGGTCTCAAGCTGGCTGCAGCAGCTCCAGGCACTGCATGTGTGTCCCAAGCAGAATAGAACCAGGGAACAAAGAGAATTTTATCTCAGGGGTTCTCTCAGCAGGACTTCCCCCTCTGGCTGCAAGTGAGGCCACAAAAGTGAATTGAATAAAGGGGATCCAAATGCCAGGAGCAACGACTATCAATCAGAATCCATATATTGTGGATGAGCATTTTGCTCCTCAGCCAAATTTGGGACTTCATCAGGAAGGAAACACTGGGCCTGAACTGATGGTGGGTGAGTCAAAGGTCATCCCTTGCATTCACCAGCCCTCCCATTCTTCTCTAGAGCCTTAAAGACACCTGATCTCCTTGGGGACCTTCCATGAATAGCTGGTATCTGTAAGGATCAGGACCCGAAGCCTCTGGTTCTGAATCTACTGGCTCAGCTTTGGACAGGTCCCACGGAGCTGCATCTTAGAGCCGCTTTTCAGCTGGTGGCCACCAGAATCCAAGTCTACCCACTCTGAACACGCACTTGTTAATTCTGAAGCTGCAGAAGACCCGTCAGTGAGTCTTGGCCCCTGAACCAGCTACTGTGTCCCTGGTGCACAGCCTGTGACTCCCTCAGGAGAGCGGAGTCCTGCTCTGGGTGACAACCAAGAACGTCCCCAGCAGAAAGAGACTCGCTTCCCTGCTCCAGGAAGCCTTGTGGGGAGGAGCAGAAACAGGCAGCCTGGAGCAGAGAGCGCCACTCCAAGGCCTGTGCCCGCCGTGCCTACTGTCTGCAGAGGTGTCCCTGGTGGGCTGTCCCTGCCGAGACTCACATCTGCCCGAGGTACACACCAATGAGATCCTAGACCCAGTGTTTCCTTCTTTTGCCTTCTGTATGAAAAACAAGACAAACTATCGCTGTTCTGGAAGCCAGGAAGGGTCACTAATGTCACATGAGCCATCAAGACTGGAGACTCTATTCCTTGTCGGGGGAGAATGACCAGGAGGAACACGCTGGGCCTGGTGTCTTCATGACCACAGAACTGTGGGTGGGAGCAGCCCTGGACCACTGTGGACATGTCCCTCCAGCAGAAAGGAGGGCTGCAGGCCTCCTGTGGCCCAGGGGAGTGGGGTCTCACCCGAGCAGCTGCCAGGCCTCCACTGCCTGGACCCTCTGCTCTCTTTCCTCCCTGAGCACAGCGCCACCACCTGGGGGTTGAGTGGAAGTTCTTGTTCAGAATGGAGAATGGCCAAGGCTGCATTGCTTTCTCCTTTGTACAAAGTTGTGGATTTGCCCCTTTGTTATTTCCTTTGGGCAAATCATTCTTGCCTGTGGGACATGAGTCCCAGTAAGAGTGACAGAATCACAGCGAGTCAAGAACCAGCCCAGGGCTAGTCCTCACTGAGGTTGTCTCTGAGACCAGGGAGGGACACGTTGTGGGATGTATTTGTGTGGAAGGCGCTTTCCCTGTCACTCAGCTGTGTCTGCGTGGGTAACTGTGTGCGCCAATCACAGCCTCCCCCTGGGCCAAGCTCCCTGTCACTTTCAGGGGCAGCCTGTCTACTGGCCAGTCTCCTTTAATTCAATTATTAATAGTCTAATGCACAGAACGCATAGTAATATGGTAGTCCTCCCTAAACTCTTTTTAATTTACAATTTATTCGATTTCCATGTATTATTTATTTGCATATTCAGCAGCTACCAAATGCAGCCTGAGCAGGCCAGGTTGTATAATATTTCCCCAAATTATTGTGATAGTCAAATGAGGCAATCGTTGGTCGAGAGCTGAACAGTGTCCTACATAACCTAAGTTCTCAATAACATCACCTAGTGCTATAATTAGCTGGCTATGCTGTTAATTCATCCGCTTGATAGCTCTTGCTGAATATCAGCCTACATCAGGCTCCTTGTACATACCAAGAGAGGCTTCTTCAATTTCTTTCTTCAGTGTCCTATAGTTTTCATTGTGAATGTCTTTTACCTCCTTGGTTAGATTTAGTCCCAAGTACTTTATTTATTTTTGATGTTATTGTGAATGGGATAGTTTGTTGGATTTATTTCTTTGAATATTCAGTATTGGAATACAGGAAAGCTATTGTTTTTTTAATGTTGATCATGTTTCCTGATACTTTGCTGAATGGGTTCATCAGCTTGAGAAGACTTCGGGTGAAGATTTTTGGGTCTTGTAGATATAGGATGATGTCACTGGGAAACAGAGATGGTGTGGCATCTTCTATTCCTATTTTTATCCTTTAATTTCCTTTTCTTGACTGATTGCTCTGGCTAGTGTTTCAAGAAATATATTGAAGAGAAGTTGTGATAGTGAACATCTTGGTCTCTTGTTCCTGATTTTAGAGGAAATGCTTTCAGATTTTCTCCATTCTGTATGATCCTGGCAGAGGGTTGTTGTATGTACTATTGAGATAAATTCCTTCCATGCCTTGTCTCTCCAGCATTTTTGACATGAATGGGTGCTGGATTTTGTCCAATGCTTTTTCAGCATCTACTAAGATGATCACATGACTCTGGTCCTTAACTCTATTTATATGGTAAATTACATACATTGAACCAAATTTGCCTCCCTGGAATGGCTCACTTGATCATGGTGTACAATTTTCTTACTGTGCTTCTGAATGCAGTTTTTCAATATTTTAAGTATTTTCCTGTCAACTATTGATTTTGGAATTATCTTATTCTTCTCTTTCTAGGGCCTTGAGGTGTAATATTAGAATATGTATTTGGAATCATTCCATATTTTCACTCTAGGAACCCAATACTATAAACTTTCATCGTAGAACTGCATTTGTACTGTTCCAGAGATCTTTGACATGCTGTATTCCTATTCTCCTTTGTTTCTAAGAATTTTTTTTTAATTTACCCTGATTTCTTCTATGATTGATTTCTCAAAGTTGTATTATTTAATTTCCATCTGTTACAATATTTTGTTTTTAATCATGTTGTTGATTTTTAATTTCATTCCATATGATCTGATAGAAGGTAAGGAATTTTCTCTATTTTTGATATTTGCTGAGACTTGCTTTATGTCCTAAAATATGGTCTGTTTTAGAGGCTATTCCAAGCATCACTAAGAAGAAAGGAAGTTCAGTCATTTGTGGATGAAATAATTGATAGATGTCTGCCAGGTCCATTTAATTAATAATATTTTTTTTTAATTCTGAAGAATCTTTACTTAGTCTATGTGTGAAAAACCTAACTAATGGTGAGAGAGGTGTGTTGAAGTCACCAAGAATTAATTTTGTATTGTAGACTATTTGATTCTTTATATTGAAAAGATTTGTTTTATGTATATAGGTGCATAAAAGTTTAGGGCATAAATATTTGCAATCATTATATTTTGTTGTTGAATGATTCACTTAATAACATGAAGTGACATTGTTTGCCTCTTCTAATTAATTTTAGCTGGAAGTCTCCTTTGTCTGATATGAGAGTAGCTACCCCTGCTTGCTTGGTTTTTAACTGCATGGTATATCTTTTTCCATCATTTTTTTTTCTTCAAATTATGAATATCTTTTCCTATAAGGTGAACCTATTGTGAAAAAACATATGGTTGGGACTTGTTTTGAATCCACATTGCCAAACCATGTCTTTTGATTGGAGAATTAAATCCATTGGTTGTGTTATTATAGAGAAATGATATTTATTTCCTGTCTTTTCAATTTGTTTCTAATGTTTAATTCAGGCTTAATCCTCCTTTAATGGACTATTTTTATAGAAATGTTCATCCCCATGGTGACTCTGATTTCAATTTTTAATTTCTTTTACATGAAAATTTTATTGAGTATGATTTGTAGTTCAGGTTTAGTGATATAAGTTATTTTTGTTTTTGTGTATCATGGAAGCTTTTTCGTTTATGTTCAATTCTGTTGGATAGTTTCAGTGGTAGAGTAATATTGGTTGGCACCCATGTTCTTTCAGAGCTTGGTCTATATTATTCCAAGTCCTCCTGTCTTTTAGAGTCTGGGCTAAGAGACCTGAAGAAATCCTAATTGGTAAAGTGACCTGATATTTTTCTCTTTCAGTTTTTAGAATTCTATCCTTGTTCTATGTATGAGGTGTTTTAATTATTAGGTATTAGGATATTTTTTCATCTTGCCTATTTGGGGTTCTACATACTTCTTGTATTTGGATTTCCATCTTTTGCCTAAAGTTAGGAAAATTTCCTGATATTATTTCATTGAAAAGATTATAGATTCCTTTAGTCTTTATTTCAGTGCCTTCATCTATGTCAATGATTCTTAGATGTGGTCTCTTGATGTTATCCAAGATTTCTTGAACATTCTGGTCATATTCTCTGAACATCTCTTCCTTATTGTAGATTTTATTTTCAGGATTATGTACTTTGTTTTCAAGGCAAGAATCTATCCTAAACGATGCTTTCCAAAGAATTTTTAATTCGATTTATTGAGTCTTTCACTTCCAGGATTTCTGTTTGGTTATTTTACAGAATCTCGATCCTCATATTTCAGTGATCTTTCACTTCCTGTATTTTCTATGTAAATCAATTTCTTACAACTTTTAATTCATTGAATATGGCAAATTTTTTCTCTGACATTTTCTCCACTCTTGTATTGAAGTAGTGTGAGCTGTTTGGGGTGGTTGGTCCCCTTGCTTTTTTATATTGTTTGTGTATCTACCAATCTACTGGGATGATTCTCTCTTTCACTTTTTTTCCAAAGACAATTTTGTGACCTTCATTCTCTAAACAGTCTCAGGATGGGCAAACCTACCAGTATGGACACTTTCACTCAACGTGTACCCCTCGATGATCCCAGCATCAACATCACTTTGAGAGAAGACACTTAACCCTATTAACTGCAATAACTTCAGAGAAAAGCCTCAGAGTCATAAACTTTAGGGGGAAAAACTTGTTGAAAATGTTCTCCGCAGTTCTTCTAAGTCAGGTGTAAAATGGTAGTAATATTCTGGGGTAGGATGAGAGAGTATTTATCAAAGATGTAAAATTACTATTACATTATATGTATGTTAAAAGGGGGAGGGAAAAAATAATTGGGCAAAGGAGAAAAAGAAAGAGGAAAACAAAAGATAAAGATGAATAATGCGAACAAAGTTGAAAAGAGGAAATAGTTGGGTGGGGAGATTTGAGGTGCAAGTGGGTAATGCAAGAGGGAAGAGCAGGACTCAGAGGAGCAGGTGAGAGACTGAGAAAGGGAAATGAAGGCAGAAAAGTTTTAGTTGATACTTCAACGCATGAGAAGACATACAGTCAAACAGGCTGAGGGCCCAGGATAGAGGAATAAGGAGACATCTATTGATCCAAAATGAAAAGTCATATGTGGAAGATGAAAGTGGACATTGCAGCTATTTACAGAGGTCCCTGTGAGGAGAGGGGCTTTCTATTGAAGCTTCCTTTCAACTAGCATTGCTTCCTCTCTGAGTTCCTTCTGGGTGGAAACCCAGACCCCCCCACCCCCATTTCAGGGGCGCTCTCTCTGCCTCCCCTTGTTGATCTCTGAAGGAGGAGAAGCTGTGTTGATTCCATTTCTTCTGGGGAGGCTGGGCATGAACCACACAAATTGGCCACCCTGTTCAGCACAGCCTATGCCCACAGTTTGGGTGAAGCTGCTTGACCCCCTTCACTGTCTTTCCTGTCCAGTTTTCACTTGCTTTGCTTTTACTGTTGTTGAGGAAGAACTTACGGGCTTTTCCCCTCCCTCTTTCTCTCTGATGCCCCTCCCACTGACTCCACCCTGGCCAGGGGTTGAGGTCAGGGAAGTTTGTCATCATTTTCTGGCCTGGGCAGCACACTCCAAGTCCCCCCTATGTCTCAAGCTGTCCAGTATTTAGATATAGATACTGCCACTGTTTTGTTGTTGTTGTTCAGAGACCAAAAGACCTAACAATTAGAGAGGAAAAGTTTATTTGGGACTAATAAGTCTCCATCCATAGATGGCCCATGGATGGCCACCTTCATTCCTCGGGGCCTGAGATGAGGCAGAACATCACGATGAAGAGCGTGACAGAGGGAAGCAGCTGGGGACAGGGCACCAGGGGGCAGAGGGCTCCCCTCACCATAGACAAAATATGAACCCTAAAGACATGGTCCCAGGGACTCACCTCCTCCAGCCATACCTCACCTGCCTTCCACTACCCCCCAGTTAATCCCTACAAGGGGATTATTGCACCGTTAGGTTAAGGCTCTCAAGGCCATTTGTTCACCACTGACCTTGCGTGTCTCACACATGAGCTTCCGGGGGAAACCTCATCTCTAACCCATAACAGCCACCCCTCCCCAGGAGCTGTTCTCTCACTGCTTCCTCTGTGGGCTTTGGAGGGGTCCAGGTGTGCTGCCCACATGTACTCCACTATCTTCACTCCCCGTAGTTAAGATTTTT